>NC_056747.1:24165337-24360337 GCF_019279795.1 Protopterus annectens
GCAATGAATGATTTGAATAACATCTCCAAAACAAATTATAATCTCTTATGGGGTGCTAATAATAGCTTCTCTGCACCTTTCTCCTTGAATGGTACTAGCAACTATGCTGATTTGTACAACAATGCTTTAGCCAAACAGCTGTAGCAATGCACTGACTCCAGCGTACCTCATAGGGCCTTGACAAGTTACTCAAGAAAAAGGAAACATGCCTGCTACTCCACTTGCATTAGCAGGATGCACACTCAAAGGAAGAAATTTATGTCATTCTGTAAGAGTGAATGAGATATACACTATAAACTATCCATCATAATCTTACACCAGCAAATAAGACTTGTTGTAAATTCTTCCAAGGCTATTAATTTTTCCAAATTATCTTCCTTAACTAAAGTCAACCATTTGCGGTTCTTTATTTATACCTATAACCTTCATGGAAATGCCCATGTCCGATTTCAGAGATGGTAGTTGATAACACATTTACTGAACCGCTGTACATAGCTAACCTGATGGCTGACAAGTTCTGTGAACACTTCACTCACTTTTTAAAGCCACATACAACCCTACACATGCAAACCACCTAGCCCCGACCTAGACTCAGTAAAGATCAGTTCATTAATGCCCTCTATAAGTTCTGCCACACAGTATGAATGGGACATCTTAACATCCCAGCCTGCGGCACACAAGTTATCCAATAAGACTTGGCAACACTATTGTGAATACGTTTCTATGTGAGTCTAAGCACAGGCTTTGTCCATGCAGAATCCAAAACATACATTGTTATTGTGTTATAGAAAAATGATGCTTCCATGAACACAGTGGACTAACCAGCTATTAGCCTGTCTTGCCTCATCCTCAAGTCCATGTCACTGACTTTCATGTACCTTATCCACAAAGATATATGTAATCTGAAACACATGAACTAACTCAGTTTGTATTTGACAAAGAGGGATCATGCGTCTCAAACTTGCTTGACTTCAATAAGACAGTTACCAGTGCCATGGCTGAGGGTAAATCTGTGAATTCATCTGACAGAGAGTTAGCCGAGGTGTTTCACACCATCTCACACATTTGGGATTATTGACAAACTTGCCAAGCTATGTGTTAAATATTAAATCATTAGACTAGTCGATAACTGGTTCACATGTTCAACACTTACTGTCTACATATGGCAATCGATCTACAACAACAGACATGTACCAAATGTTCTTCCACTGTGAGCAGTCCAGGGACATTGAAGTTTTGACATGTAATTCTTCAATGTGCAAACAAACAAATAAAGGTTTTGCCTGACAAAATCTTGCTAATGATTGCAGCATTGCCAGTGGTCAAAGAATATTAAAATCATGTCCACATCATACATTAGGCTCTTACACACAAAAATGATGGGTTCAGAAGTCAATGAAAATAATTGAGTTTTCATACAATTGGGTTAACAGCCTTGTTCCTGCTAATTACCACAGCAATAGCAACACCCTATGTCCAGAATAAGTGTTGAGAAACCTAAGCCCATGGGTTGCCGGCAATCCTACTTTTCATCACCATGCCTCCACAGTATTGAGAAGGCAATTCATATATTGCGCATCTCATGATTATCTTCATAGCCTAACAAAAACAATAAACAAATTTCTAGCTGCCGTCTTCTATTTCCTCATTAGGCTACTAATTACGTACAACACCCATTCTGTCATGTACCTTTCCAAGCACCTGCAGCAAATGTACAGACCACAATGGTTACACACCAGTAAATTGTAAGTTATTCCTTATCTTACCTGTGTGTATCGTCTTTTGTCAATGTCACTTCAGCCTGATTCATACGATCAGTCAGAGGTGATGTCTGCCTTACATGTAATGCAATCCCTAAACTGGTCTTTATTATAGGTTCATAGGTTTATACTAGGCTATCTCCCCTAAGGCATTTATAAGCCTAGCCCAAAGTTTTGTGGCTTAAGCCACCCCTTATATGAAAAAATACTGTGTCCATTAGTTTGTTGTGCCTCTGTCCAGCAGTGACACAGAGATGATTCCCGGGGTAAACTTATGATCTCCCATCCACAGGTCAAGATTTCTCTTGAACAGAGCCAGCAAGGTGCTCTGCCTCACATGGACCGGGATTTTATTCCACAGCATAGGGAGTCTCTGAGTGATAAATCTATCCCTCCAGCACGTCCTATTTATATCCGTGCTAAGATTTAAGTCGCTTGCTCTAGTGGTTTTGGTGGATTTGGATTTTTTGAGGTGGAGCATGTCCATTAATTACGGGTTGGACATGGCCTTGTATGTCAGGCACATGTCACCTCTGAGCAGACGGTATGCAACTGAATAGAGCTGGAGTTTCTTCAATCTGGCAGCATATGACAGATTTTGAAGTCCCTTTATCCTTTTGGTGAGGAACTTTTGGGGTCTCTCCAATTGCTGCAGATGTCGGGTGAGATACATCCCGAATGGGGCAGTACTCGATCATTGGTCTGATAAGTGAAGAGTACAGGGGAACAATGACCTCACTAGATCTGGATGTGAATCCCTTCATGATCAGGTGGGCAATGTAGAAGGTCTTTCTAACCACTTTAGCAACGTGAGTGTCAAAAGAAAGGCCACTGTCAACCTGGGTCCCCAGGTCCCTGATAACCTCTTCTGTGCTTAGTGGATTGCCACCTATATGGTAGCTTGGGGTTACCTTGTTTTTCCCGAAGGGTATGACTATACATTTTTGGCGTTTAACTTCAGGCCATGGCTCTGGCACCAGCTATCTGTTTCCGTGAGTCCCTTCTGATGGATATCCGTGTCCGATGCACTTTCCACTATGGCCCAGTTTGCAGTCTTCTGCAAACTTTGTCAGCCAAAGTCCTCCCATGTTGGCCTGTACTTCTGAGAAGTAGATGCCGAACAATAGGGGCCAAGGACCGAGCCCTGTGGGACACCACTTGTGACCGGCTTGGAGTCTGACATAGCGCCAGCAACTCTAACCCTGTGGGTTCTGTCCTTAAGCCAGTTTGCAACCCATCTTGTGACATATGGGTTTACATTTAAGCTGGTAAGTTTTTCTACAATACCTGAGTGGGGTATTGTGTCGAAAGCCTTTGCAAGGTCAAGGTAGGCTGTATGGACTGCCTTTCCCTCATCAATGGCCTTGGTGACTGTTTCGAAGAAGTCGACCAAGTTCAAAAGGCATGATCTGCCCTTGACGAAGCCAAACTGGGTCGGGTCCAATGTATGCAAGTCCCCTATATCTTTGTTTATGAGCTCCATTATGATCCTCTCCATAGCTTTGCAGACTAGACTTGTTAAGCTTATGGGGCGGTAATTACCAGGATCCATAGAGGCACCGCCTTTGTGGAGTGGGACCACAGTTGCCGTACGCCACTCCTTGGGCACGTATCCTGTGGTAAGGCTGAGATTAAACAGCTGCCTTATGTATGGGTTTAATTCCTCATTTAGCCCGTATAGCACACAGCCGGGGACACCATCCGGTCCCATTGATGCTGTGTTTTTAGCTTTAGAGAGAGCAGCTTTCACCTGCGCATTTGAGATGTCTGAGAGGCTACACTCCGCTGGGATAGTTATCTCTCCTTTAGGGGGGAAGAGGGGGGTGAAGTTTGCACTGAACCTGTCTGCCAGTATGTTGGCAATGTCTGTGGGTTCAGTGATTTTTGTATCATTTTGGACTAATTCTGAGCATATCTGGGAGTTTCCATCCAGGTTCCTAACATAGCTGAAAAAGGCCTTATGATTGTCCTTTGAATCCATGGCAATTTTTCTCTCAAAATTGGCCTTAGTTGATTTTATGAGTGCTCGTATTTTTTTACTAATAATGATCAGGGGTGACTTCCCTTTTATGGATTTTGTTCTATCATGTAATAGCTTTCTCCTCTTATTGTAAAGTTTGTAATGGCTGGGGTCCATCAGACTGGACGTTTGCCCTTTGTGGAAAGAGTCTTGGTTTTATTTGGGATTGCCTGATCCATGCAGTCCTGGAGGTGTTCATAGAAGGCATTTGTAAGGGCTTCCGCAGCTTGGGTTGTGGTTTCCACTGGCTCAGGGGCCTTGAAGGATACCACACCAGTCTTGAGTAGTGTGAAGTTTGCTTTAGAGAAGTTCTTCACTGTGGTCTTTTTTGTTTGGGGTGGGGGCGGGAAGTGGACTTCCAGTGAGATTAGTTTATGATCAGATCTCACCAATGAGGGATATACTTCCGGTGTGGAGCATTTTGTCCCCATGTTTGTGATAATGAGATCTAGTATATTTTCTCCTCTCGTGGGAACAGTGGCTAGCTGTTCCATGGCATTTGAATTTATGAACTCCAGGAACCGTTGGGCTAGAAAGTTAGGGCTTGAGTAATGTTCCCAGTCTATATTCAGGTAGTTGAAGTCACCCAATATGATGGTGTTTGGAGCTACATTTATACCCTCCAGTGTCTTCAGGAAGGCTGTGTGGGGTTCCTGAGTTTGAAAGGGTGGCCTGTAGCATGCTACAATTTGTAGAGCAGTTTTGCCTATGGTTAGTTGCACCTGGATGGTTTCCGAAGCTTCGTGCGTTGCCACCAACCTGGAGGTGTGGGTATCCTTTATGAATATGGATACACCCCCTCCTTTTGTGGTGTGGTCCGGGTTTTGGGGCGGGCATGATATGAGGTAAAACCTAATAGTGCCGGGGTGCTCTCAGGAGCCTTGAACCAGGTTTCAGTTACAGCACAGACACTGATGTTCTCCATACTGAGAAGGGCCTCGAGTGCGTGCATTTTGAGATTTAGACTTCTGGCATTGAGCAGCATTACCCTTAGTTTCTTCCCATTTTTGTTTTCTAGGGTGGTAGGTTTAGAATTTGAGCCTAGCCTAAAAAAGGCACTATGGGGGTGGCAAGAGCCTTAGCCAATATCCGAAATCCCAGGGGTGACAGGTGCAAGCCGTCTCTTGCGAAGCAGTGTGGCTTGTCAAGCATGTCATCCCAGGCAGACAGACACTGGATCCCCTTTGAATGACACCAGACATTAAGCCAATTGTTAAAGCTGATCATTTTGTCTCTATATTGTGGCATCATTCTTGGTGAAGGAAGGATACTGCTCAGGGTCAGGGTCATACCTGCCTGGGCTACATAATCAGAGAGCTCCTCTATGTCTCTTTTCATGTAGTCCAGGGAGGTACGTCTCAGGTCGTTCACACCAGCATGGACAATGACTGTGTCATATTTGTACTTGCCGTGGAGTGACCCGAGTGCTTGTGTTATGTGGCGGATTCTAGCGCCCGATAGGCAGCTTACTGTGACCCTCTCCTTGTTCAGCCTGGTGAGTGGGACGTCAGTGTGTCTGACTATGGAGTCACCTATGACAAGTATGTTTGGTGTTGTATTTGGCCTTAAGGGCTGTGACTGCTTTGCACACTGATTTTGTGGTTTATGTGTTGCTTGTGGGGTGTCTTGAGGTAGCAGTTGTTTGGGTATCTGCTTTGGAGGCCTCCGCTGTTTAGGTAAATTTTTACTCGGAGCCTCCGAGTATGTCTTTGTGTGTTTATGTGTTTGATTCAGTGGTGTGGTAGCATTATGTGAGGCTGGTTTTGTGGTGTGTGTAGTTGCCTTCTCCTCCTGTCTCGTCTTGCCAGTCCTGAGTTGAGAGAAATCAGCCTCCAGTTTGGCTAAATAGCTGCATCTCTCGCAAGTATTTGTGTTATGTGGGAGGAGGAGAGGGTTGTCTGTGTACATGAGGCAGTTATAACATTGCCTCAAGATTCCCAGATTCACCAGCTGGACCGGAGAGGAGATTGACAACTGACCTTTGGACATGCTAGAATAATATTGGGAATTCCTTAATAATTGAAAACAAGGGCCAGTGGGGAGTGAGGGTGTAGTGCTTTTAATTTTTAGTGCTGACTTATATAATTGCTTTAGTGAGCAAGTGCCAGGTAACTTGAGTGCAATGTGTTACAAGTAAGTAAATGCAAAAATGACAAACAGTAACTTTCTTTCAAGTGAAACAAGGAAATAAGTACAGTAAGCAATGCAGATATCACTAGTGATCCACAGAAGCGCTGAGAAGCCGCGTATTAGGTGGAATTAGCGTTCCAGGGAAATAACAAGCAAACAAACAACAAGCATATAAACAAAGCTAGATTCAGCAGGCCTGGATCTAGTCTATGCTACAGCAAACAAGGTGTACCAATTTCAGTAAGATACAGTTCAAATATTCAGGCACTATAAACCTTTAACCAGAAATTCCCAGCTCAGAAGGGCAGAGTCCAGCCTCTTCTCCCACAAGAGTGCAGACCACGAACCTTCTTAATGTAAAATAACTGGCCTGAAGCCCAAGTGCTTAAACCAGAACTAATACACTTGGACACTGGGCTCTCAATCAGCAGTTCCCAACTTAGAAGGATGAAAGCTACCTGTCCTGCCACCACAGTGCTTGCCACAAACCTTCCTAATGTAAAACAACTGGTCTGAAGCCCAAGTGCTTAATCCAAAAGACTTAGAATGATAGCTACACTTTAATCAAGTTACAACCAACGCCTAGTCCAATGGTACAATGGATACTCGTTCTAAACAATGTAACCTCATATGTAACATTTATAGATCATGCTGTAGGAACAAATTTTCATATAAGTGTTTCACACAATATTGCAGCCGACTACTGCTTATTCTTCAATAAAGCACCTCGTGGGGCATCTGCAACCTCAATCATGTCGATTGGATCAGTATCTGTCAATTCCACCTCAAGATGTTCCACCTGTGATCTGCATGGACAAGGGCATTAATGTCTGATTGTGGCAATAAGTGCAGATCAGGCTAGGCCTGTAAGGGCACTACTAATTGTCAGTGAAATTAAATGTCAGTGAAATCAAGTGTCAGTCAAATGAAATGTCAGTCATTTGGTCTCAGTCAAATGGGTGTCAGTCAATTGGAAGTTAGGGCAAATGCAGTAGAGCCATATGTGTGTGTGTGTGTATATATATATATATATATATATATATATATATATATATATATATGTGTGTGTGTGTGTATATATATATATATATATATATATATATATATGTATATATATATATAGATATATATATATATATATATATATATATATATGTGTGTGTGTGTGTGTGAGTGTATCTATATGTATGTTATGTATTTCCAACATCTACTGCAAAATTAACTTGCTCTCAGACGAGGCTGTCTTCTGACTTTCACTTCAACGAGCCCTCCTTTGTGCTGGATTACTATAGTCAAAGTATGGAAATCACTTCCACCTTAGATAAGAAACCCAGGCAGCGCCACCACCTTCATAACAAACTGTAAGAAATCATCGCAACTCTTCCGGACTATGTACCTGCTCTGCTACCTAACCTCTTCCCTCTCCTTATAGGATAACTAAACTCCTACACTTTTGGTTACTGCAGCCTGATGATACTTTCTCCATATATGTTACTTTTTTTACAATTACTTATTGACACTAGTATAATGCGGATATAGATATCTCTGCTTATACCCCTCTGCTGAATTCATCTTTCAACTTACTAAAATTCTGTTTTTTCTATGTCTTCTGTATCTATTACTGTAATCAAACCAAGTAGATTCCTGTTTTGTTGTATGTATTAGGTTGATATTACTGGAAACAAATACAATTCCTGGTTTTATTTATGTATTCTTTCTCTATTACTTCATTCACTATGTTAAACACTATTTCAATATCTTTCACAATTAATGTTTAATTGTATCTGTATGTATTTTCTTTTCAAAGCTTTTCTCCATGTGCATCCACTTAAAACAGGGTATTTCAGGCCTAGTGTACTTTCCAGGTAAAACAAGGCAATAATTACATAAAATAAAATCTACCCCTTAATTAAAATTCTCACTTCCACCATATGTGATGAGTCCTGCTGAGGAATCTGCCATCACCATAACGGGCAGAAAGATTTACACTGTATAATTGTTCAAAAAAAAATGTGTACATTACAACTAATAGTTCTGAGCAATACAAAAATGCATATAGTACTAGATAGCATGTGAGAGTAAACAAGAAGTTAGTCAGGATTGACACACGATCCATGCATAACACAGTATCACAAAGTTTTTCCCTCTGCAGTTGTAACTGGTGGATTTTCATGTGGCACAAAGCTTGCTAACATATACATGTTACCTGGACTAAGCATTTTGTAACCTTTATCATCACATACACTTTGTCAGTGCTGAGTGTCACTTCATTATATAGGCAATCAGTTAAAGAATTCATTTTTCGGGTAATTACTAGAATTCACCCCAACTATTACTGTGTACTACATATGTTTACCAGTTGTTGTAGATGTCTTGTGAGGTACATACCTAAAGGGGCGTTGTACTCTATAATGGGTCTAATGAGTGATGAGTAGAGGGGAACAATGACCTATTTTTTTCTGGATGAGAAACCTGTGGTGATCAGGTGTGCCACGTAGAAGGATTTCTATCTAAGTAAGGCCCTTTTGGAGGATGTCTGTGTCAGCCAGAGAGTCAGTTATGGCTCCCAGTTTGCAGTCATCGTCAAACTTGGTTTGCCATAGTCATCCTTTGTTTGCCTCTATTTCAGAGAAAAATATGTCGAACACTAGGGATCCTCAGACCGAGCCTTGTAGGACACAGCTTGTGAGTGGTTTAGAGTGAGACCTGGATCACGCGATTCTTACCCTGTGAGTTCTGTCTGTAAACCAGAGGTCAACCCATCTCGTGACATCGGGTTTTTTGTTCAGGACGTTTAGTTTTTCTATAATACCAGATTGGTCAATGGTGTCTAAAGCCTTGGCGAGGTCAAGTTTGGCTGTGTGAACCACCTTTCACTCATCTATGGCCTTGGTGATTGTCTTGAAGAAGTGAAATAGGTTTAGTAGGCAAGATCTGCCTTTAACATAGCTGAACCATGTTGTGTCAATTGCTTTGGATTTTCACAATGTCTTTCTTATTGATTTCCATGATGATGCGCTCCATAGCCTTGCAGACCCGGCAAGTCAGACATATGGTGCAATAGTTACCAGGGTCATTTGTGGGCCCTCCTTTGTTGAGCGGAATAACCAGTACTGTGCTGCATTCGATGGGCACATAGCCTGTGGAGAGGCTGAGCTTCAACAGCATGTTTATGTAGGGGGTTAGTTCATTCTGTAGTTCGTGCTCCATTGTAGTTCTGGACCTGGCATTTTTTTTACTCGAGTACTTTTCACAGTTAATGGTTGGCTAATTGAAATCACCCAATATCAGGGTGTTAGTTAGGACCTTCATGTTTTGCAGTGTCTCCTGAAAGGTGGAGTAGTGGTCCTGGGTCATGGAGCGTGATCTGTAGCAGGCCACAATTTGCACTGCAGATTTGCCCAATGTGAGTTCAACATGGATGATCTCAGAGCATTTTGTGTTTCAGTCCGTGTTCTGTGGACAAAATGGGTGGTGTTAGTTGTAGCACAGTACTGCTGGGGTGCTGTCTGGAGCCTTGAACCAGGTTTCATTTACTAAACAGATGTCAATGTTCTCCATACTGTGGAGCGCTTCTAGCGTGTGCATTTTTAGATTTAAACTCCTGGCATTGAGTAGCATAAGCATCATTTTTTATTTGTGCTGTTTATGCAGGTGGCTTACACCTTTGACCAATGCTTAAAAAACGCACTACGTGTGGAGCAATAAGCCTTGGCCAGTATTTGAAAGCCTAGGGGTGACAGGTGCAAGCCGTCTCTTGTGAAGCAACAGGGCTTGTGGAGCATGCTGATAGACTATGGCCCCCCTTTGAATGACAACAGAAGCTTAGACAATTGTTTATAATTGATCACTTTTTATATACACTGAGGTATAATTCTTGGTGAGGGCAGCATGCTACTCAGGGTCAGCTTCATACCTGCCTGGGCTACCTGATCATACAGATCTTCCATGTCTCTTTTCATGTAGTCAAGGGAGGTACGTCTCAAGGCCATTCCTACCAACATGCACAGTGACAGAGTCATATTTGTACTTGTTCTGGAGTTACCTGAGTGTTGTGTTAGGTGGCAGATTCAGTCTCCCAACAGGCAGCTAACACTAACCTTTTCCTTTCCATGTCCAGCCTAGTGAGTGGTATGTCAGTGTACCTGACTATAGAGTCGCCTAGTACTAGTATGTTAGGTATGGCTGTGATTGTGCGGCACACAGGTTTTGTGTTTTATGTGTTGTCTGGTTTGTGACTGTAGGTGCAGGTTTTTTGGGTGTCTGCTTTGGAGGTCTCTGATGGTTTTGCAGCTTTTTTCTTACAGCTTCCAAGTATGACTTCATGTATTTATGCGTATTTTTTGCCAGTGCTGGTTTAGTAGGTCTGTGTGTGGCTGTAGGTGTGGTTAAAGTGTTAACCTTCTCCTCATGACTGTCTGTTCCAGTTATACCTCAGCAATACAGTAGTTCACTTCCTGTAATATTTTATCTGAACTAAATTCGAAGTATGCATACCTATATGTCATCTACAACTTACAAGTGTGAATTCAACCTTATGTGATGACTCCTGAACAGCAATTTACCATTATAAAATGCTATACAAGACCAAGTACAACTGTATGAATACAATAACATGACAATGTTTTTTTTCTCTATAGCTATAATAGATCTCACTTGCCCTTCCTGTGATATAAACCTTAGTACCATATACAGTTGTCCCCCTGACTTAACTTTGTGCTCCCTTCAAGAGCAAATTTACTTTGTGGATACTGAGTCTCATATCATTACATATGCAATCAATATTAATATTTCAATTTGCACAGATGCTAACACAGCCACCCGCTTCTACTGTAGTCCAACAGATTAGTTAATGGTCTTCAGTACTGTCATCCCATTGCTGGGGTCCATCTCCAGTTAGCCATTCACTATTTCCTCTCAACCACTTTTAAAGCTCTGTTTTGGTATAACTTCATTCAGTCTTGCTCAGTAGCAAGTAGACTTTGTGTCTCCACATCTCATAACATTATCAAAGTATTCCTACTGTTGCTTGCTGTGGTGTGAGGGCTGAGAGTTTCTCCCTTTGAAGTCAGCACTGGAAAAAGTACAGTTTTGTACCTACCATAAATGTAGATGTTCGAAGATCCACATTGCTGCAGTCATAACCTGTGGGTAGTCCGCTGTCCTCGGTCGGCCCGAATACCAAAGTATTAGGCTGGCGTCGGTCATGGGCGCTCAGATCTGACGTCAGTGCGCCATGGTATTAAAGCACATGACCGATGTCATATCCTCAGTCTTTTCTTGCCCCAGATGTCAGAAGGCCCTAAAAAGAAAGGCCACAGCCAAAAACAGAAAAACCTCCAAAACCCATGTACAAACAACATCTACAACCCAAACCATACAACCACTCCAAACTACAGAGGGGGAGGAGGGAGGGTAAATTGGACTGCAGCAATGTGAATCTTCGAACATCTACATTTATGGTAGGTACAAAACTGTACTATGTTCTTCATCTCACATTGCTGCAGTCATAACCTGTGGGTAGAATCCCAAAGCAAAGGTAAAGGGAGGTTGGCAAAATCATAAAACATAGGGAGCTGCTAATATTCCCTGTAAGACTGCAGTGGCAAACCCAGCCCTAGATTTGGAATAAAGAGGGAGATGGTAATGTTTAGAAAAAGTGTGCACTGAACTCCAAGTAGCTGCTTCCAAAATATCTTTAGTAGCTACACCCCTTAAAAAAGCAGTAGAAGTGGCAGTAGCCCTGGTGGAATGAGGTCTGATTCCAGCCGGAATCTCCTTACCATGATGAGAATAACAAAAAGCAATACAATGGCCAATCCACTTAGAAATAGTTTGTTTTGAAACAGGTTTCCCCTGAGAGCCCAAAGCAAAAGAAACAAATAACTGTTGAGACTGTCTGAACCTTTTAGTCCTGCTCAAATAATAACGCAACTGCCTGTGAATATCCAAAGTGTGCAAAATTTTCTCCCTTTATTTTGGGGATCAGCATAAAAAGTAGGCAAATGAATAGATTGGTTCAAGGCCACATTTGAAACCACTTTAGGCATAAAAGTAGGGTTAGTACGCAGAGATACCCTATCCTTATGAAAAATCAGGAAGGGTTCAACTGCCATTAGAGCCTGTAATTCAGATACCCTTCTAGCAGACGTAATGGCCAACAAAAAAGCAGTCTTCCAAGACAAAACTTTAACTCAGACGTAGCTGCAGGTTCAAAAGGAGGTAAAGTAAGTTTTTCCAACACAAAATTGAGATCCCAGGAAGGAGTAGGAGCTCTACGCGGGGGTCTTATGTTCTTTGCGCCTCTAAGGAATTGCTTAAACAAAGGATGAGAGAATAATGGTGGGTCACAGTCATAGTGAGCAGAAATGGCTGCAGCATGAACTTTTACAGAGGAGAAAGATAAACCCTTGTCTAATAATTCTGTAAGATATTGAAGAGAAACACTCAAATCAGGCCTGGAAACATCAAAGCTCTTTGCTTTGCTCCAAATAAAAAATCTCCTCCATTTATCAGCATAAACTTTCCTTGTACTAGGCCTTCTGGCCTCCAAAATAACATTCAAAACTTGTTGAGGAAGCTGCGACCCTCCAGGTTCTAGAACAGAATATGCCAGGCTGTTAGATGCAGGGACTGAATCCTGACATTGAGGAAATGATTGCCTGCCTGAGACAAAAGGTGTGGAATTGAAGGCAAAGGCCAAGGAGGCTCCCATACTAAACTCCTCAGCAGAGGGTACCAGTGCTGTCGAGGCCAATCTGGAGCTATTAGAATCATGGAGGGCTTGTCTTGTCTGACCTTCAAGAGCACCTTGGGAAGGAGAGGCAGAGGAGGAAAGGCATAGACGTGAAGATTGCTCCAACTGAATGATAGAGCATCCACTTTCCAAGCTGTTGGATGAAACATCTTTGTGCAAAACTTTGGCAACTGGAAATTTAGTGGAGAAGCGAACAGATCTATGTCTGGAGTCCCCATATCACTGTCAACTGTCGAAATACATGAGGATCCAACTTCCACTCATGGGGATCCACCATCTGTCTGCTCAAAACATCTGCTAAGGAGTTCTGTGCTCCTGGCAGAAACCTTGCCTGAAGAGTGAGGTGCAAACTGAGAGCAGTCTCCCACAAAATCATAGCTTGCCTGCAAAGAGGGTACGAATGGGTTCCCCCTTGCTTGTTGATGTACCACATGACAATTGTGTTGTCTGTTTGAATCAACACTTGTCCTGGGTGAAGTAGATCCTTGAAAGCCATCAATGCAAATTGGACTGCTAACATCTCCTTCAAGTTGATATGTAAATGTTGAAGTCTAACAGGCCACGTGTCTTGAACCCATTTTCCATTGAGGTGTGCTCCCCAAGCCTTGTCCGAGGCATCTGTCGTTAGGATCTGACTCGCCTCTGGTCGGGTCACAGAGAGTCCCTTGTTTAGGTGACATTCCTGAGCCCACCACAAAAATTCCTTTTGAATGCAAGGTATTATCTGAATGACAGTGTCCAGATCATGACAGTGTTGCGTCCATACATTTTTGAGATACCATTGTAGCTTCCTCATATGCAGTTTGGCATTGGGAAGCACCAGAATACAAGATGCCATGAACCCAAAGGCTTGAAGGACTGTCCTTGCAGTCAGCCTGGACCATAGAGACAATTGTTGGAAGTAAAGTGTAAGGTTCCTTTGCTTGTCCAGGGTCAAAAAAGCCATCTGGGAAGCTGTATTCAGTCTCACACCCAGAAAGCACATTTCCTGAGAGGGTACTAGACTGGACTTTGTTTCATTCACAGAATACCCTAGGCACCTTAACACTGCCATAACATACTGTAGATGGTGAAGTAGCTTGTTTTTGTCTTGAGCAAGAATCAGGCAATCGTCCAAATAAGGATAAATTTGTATTCCTCTTAACCTTAAGAAGGCTATCACCGGAGCCAGAACCTTTGTGAACACCCTGGGCGCAGTAGATAAGCCAAAGGGCAATGCAGAGAACTGATAATGTAAAGTCCCCGAAAACGCAGGAATCTCCTGCAACTGGGCCTGATAGGAACATGAAGATAAGCCTCTTTGAGATCCAGAGTTACCATCCAGTGATCTTTGCCCAACAGAGGCAGAAGTTGTTGCAACGTCAACATTTTGAATTTTGGAATGTCCAGGTATGTGTTGAGGATAGATAAATCCAAAATTGGCCTCCAAGTGTTTCCTTTCTTTGGTACAAGAAACATGCGAGAATAAAATCCTAGGCCCACTTCTGACAGAGGGACCTGCTGTATAGCCCCCATTTGAAGAAGTAAAGAAATCTGTTTGTGAGCCTCTACCCTTTGCTGAGGAGGAACGTCTGGCATGCCTTTGAAAGGAGGCAATGTGTGGAAATAAAACTTGTAGCCTCGGTCTATAATGTCCAACACCCATTTGTCCTGGGTGACTAAAAGCCAGTTTTGCTTGAAGAGTGCCAACTTTCCTCCCAGAGGAGCTGCCAGACAGGAAGGATCTGGCAGCTGAAGATGCAGGTCATTGGGCCTGTTTACGAAAGGACTGGCCCCTGCCCTCACCTGTAGATTGTGCAGGGGAACTCCACGTTCTAGGCCTGAAAGAACCCTGAGCTCTGCCCCTACCACGTCTAGATCTGCCCCTAGACTGTAAATCAGAAGAAGGGTAAGCCCATCCCTTAGTAGGCCAATTCCTGCTAAACTTAGGGGGCTGCACCTGCAAAAATCTTTAACAGTCTGCATAGACTTAGCTTTGTCTTCCATTTTCTTTAAGACAGACTCCACAGGAGAACCAAACAAAACTTCAGCCTGCAAAGGAGCATCCAAAATTCTAGCTTTAACATGCTCTGACAAGTTCTGATCCTTAAGCCAGGCGTGCCTGCGAATAACTGATCCAGTGGCAGCCACCCTGGAAGAAGCCTGTAAAGCATCGAAACCACACTGCAAAGAATGCTTACCCACCTGATCAGAGGCATGAACCAAATCCTGTAATTCCTTACACTCTATGCCCTCTGCCAAAGCATCTACCTTAGATTTTAACTGAGTAAGGAGAAAATTCTGGTACTTCAACATATGAAACTGGCAATTCAAAGCCCTCATTGCTAGAGTGGAAGAGGTATACACTTTTTACCCCACCTATCCAAAGCTCTAGAATCTTTATCCATAGGAACTGGATTCTTTACAACAGAAGCCCTGACACCCTTAGGTCCCTGGCTAATAGTTTCTGGGTCAGCCCTTGGGCTCTTATACAGATATTTATGAGCCTCTGGCACTCTGTAATACCTATCTGGTTTAACTGGCGCAGGAGGCAAAGAGTCTGGATTAAGAGAAGCCTCAGAGAAAACATCCTGAACAACATCCAAAACAGGAGGTATAGCCAAGGGCCGATGTTGTGGTAAAACAAAAATTCCCTAAGCCTCTTTCGGGAATCTGAGAAATCCTGACCTTCCCATTTAAAATGCTCCCTCATAGAATGCAGGGTTTCTGAAAAAGAAAAATCCTCTGGAGGAGAAGCAGAAGGACTGGAATCCTCTGCGTCTGAATCAGAATAAGGAGGAAAATCCTGAATGTCTTCAGCTGAAGACTCTGAGTAATCTGAAGCCTGTTCCAAACTTTCCACCTCTGGCTCCACCCTAGGCCTCTTATCTGGAGGGGGCATAGAACCCGTGAGTAAGGAAATCAAATCTTCTGCCATTTTAAGCATGTGCTTTTTAGGCACAGAACCTGCAGAACTAGGACTGACACCTGAGGAAGGCAAACCAGGCCTGACCTTGGAAGGTACCTTAGAGACAGAAGGAGAAGGCCTAACCACCTTAGGCAAAGAAGGGAGTACAGCAACCTGAGAGGCCCGCTCAGCCTGACCTGACTCCTGAGAGGCCACATCTTGCAAAATTAACGGCTCCCCTGAGACTCAGCTGAAACCTCGGCTGGATCTACAGATTCCACCGTAGTTTCTAAAGAACCGGCGTCCGAACGGACGACTCATCCTGCTTGGACCTTAACGATTTTTCCTTGCGCTTCTTAGCGGTGGCGTCGGAGGATCCGGCGGCGTATTGTAATTACACCGCTTACCGAAGACAAGCCTAGCGCAATCTAACCTACGTTTAATGGTGCGCTTATTAAATCTAGCACAAAGCGACACCCGACTACGTCGTGCTCAGGCCCCAAACAAGGAATACAGAGAGAGTGGTAATCCCTATGCGGTATCTGTTTCCCACAAGAAATACAATTATTCACTTTTTCTGACATCCGGAATTAACTGAGGCAAGAAAAAACAAAAATATTCCCCAACGGGGTAATTAGCCCAACTTGGTTTCGGTCTGAAACTCAGAATACGAAAATTTCAGAACGCCGAACAGCACTTGCAAACGCTGCTTCTGCTTCGGACCATGCGGCAAAAAAGACTGAGGATATGACGTCGGTCATGCGCTTTAATACCATGGCGCACTGACGTCAGATCTGAGCGCCCATGACCGACGCCAGCCTAATACTTTGGTATTCGGGCCGACCGAGGACAGCGGACTACCCACAGGTTATGACTGCAGCAATGTGAGATGAAGAACATCTGCTACACTAGTTGTGGATCAAACACTTGGAGGATGTTTTTTTGTGGTATTAATGTAGGTCACCTCACCCTCCTTTGTTATGGAACTGCAACTTAAACCTTTGAACAATTAAACTGACATCAAAGAAAATGTATGTAGTTCGGTTGAGCTTGGCTGTCCCTTCTTTGTTATGGAATTCCAGCTTCTAAACATTCAGCCTGACACAAGCCGAGGCTGTCCTCTTCCTTTCACAACCTTCAAACTCTCCATTGTTATGTGTTTCTACCTTGTTCCACCTTTCATCAGGACAGTCTGTTTTTCTTCCTTTTATCACCATTTCCTCAAAGTGCAGTCAAATCTACCAAATGTGTTATGCATAAACCTAATGCATGCTACACTTCACCTATGACTTATTGAAATCACTATATATGTTGTCATATGGCTATTTTAGTCAATTATGTATCTGATCAAACGTGGGTAGTGCCCTCCAGATGACAATTTAAACTGAAGACAGTTTGTCTGTCATCCATTTCTTACTTGATAATTTCCCAGTTGTCATTATGAAAGTTGCTTTTCATAGGAGATTACTACAATCATAAACACACACAGGCAGACACACACACAAACACCTATTCATGGATCTCATGCAACTGTAGTACAAGGTGAAGAAGTCTAAACTAAAATCTTGCATACATAAAAGAAGACATCACTCTGCATATTTCAATAAATATACTGTAGGGAGGGGTACTTTGTTCTGATTATTATCTTTTGGTTAAAATTTTGGGCTTGTGTAATTTCATGATGTAGGGGTTTCGGGTTTATAGTGTCCAGCTTTTGAAATTAGGTATTTCAAAGGTTATAGATTGTGTGGTGGACCTATACACACACACACACATATATATATATATATATATATATATATATATATATATCATTTCCTTAGATATATATATATATATATATATATATATATACACATTTCCTTAGATATATACACTAAGTGTTGCATGCTAGAAAAGTATGGAAGTGTGTTACTAGCGACATATATGTGTGTGAACTAATTAATATCCTTGACTCCATACCTCTCTTTTTGTATGATCTGTGCCTTTGGTGTAGGTAGTGAGTGTGTGTGTGTGTGTGTGTGTATATTTTTTATATGTATATGTATATATATATATCTATCTACATATATATATATATATATATATATATATATATATATATATGTATATATGTATATATATATATATATATATATATATTTATATATATATATATATATATATATATATATATATATATATATATATATATATATATGACTGTCTCTCTCTCTCTCTATATATATATATATATATATATATATATATATATATATATATATATATATATATATATATATATATATATACACACACACACACACACACACACACACACACACACACACACACACACACACATCTGTATACATGTTACTTGTTGCATATTGAAAAATCTGTATGGAACTCTGTCTGTAGGTCGATATATGTGTATTCAGCTATTTATGTGTAGGTGATCTGTGTGTGCTGTAGCAGAGACCAAGTTGAATGGAGCAGAAAGCACCCCTGCAGTACCAAGCCACAACTCATTCAACACCCTTTGTCCCCAGAACTTGGACAGAAGCTTGAAAAGCGGTGGTGTTTCCATATTCATAAAGGATGAGCACACCTACAGACTGGTAGCCCTAAATGAGGCATCGGAGATACTTCCGGTGCAGCTAACATTGGGTAAGACAGCGATTCAGGTCTTAGCCTGATATAGGTCCCCAAACATGAACCAATAATCACACTTCACATTCCAAAACACCCTGGAGAATATTAGGGTCCAACCGAACAATCTCATACTGGGCGACTTCAACTACCCATTCATTAACTGGGAAAACTACTCATGTACCAAAACACTTCTCAAACACTTTCGGGAATTCATTAATTCCAATGTCTTGGACCTGCTTTTTCTTACACCCACTAGAGGTAGCGACATCCATGACCTGGTCATTACTAACATGGGTGACCACTGCTGTACAGCAATAGTCATCTACTCCCTGCTTAGATCCGATCACAAGCTAATCACCTGGGAAATCCACATCCCTTCCACACACCAAACTAAGGTAACCACCATGAAAATGCTCGTCCAAAGTCAACTTTGGGGAACATAAAATCAGACGTGGCTACCTTCATTAGAACTTATGCAAATGGATAATAGTTGCATGACTGCAAAATCATACACCAATGCAATGTACCAAGATGTAAAAAAAATGGATGGAACTCACCATACCCAATATAACTGAGATGTTCTTCTCCAAAAAAAGGAAGACAATCTGGTGGTCCCCTTCCATAAACAAACTGTACAACAGAAGGAGAACACTGATGCAGCATAAACTCATGTACAAAGACTGGAAAAACTCCCTTATCAGTCTCAACAAAAGGTTAACATCCCTCAGCCAGTCGTCTAAAGGTAGCTATGAAAAAAGAATTGCATCAAGATAGTAAAGACCTGAAAGTATGCTGCAATACCTGTATCAGTAGATGGGTTGCAAACTGGCTCACAGATGGAACCCACAGTGTGAAAGTAGCTGACTCAAAGTCACATTGCTGACAAGTCACAAGTGGAGTCCAACACAGGGCTCGGTCCGGAGTGCTCTCATGTTTGGTATCTACTTCTATTAAGTCCAAGCCAACACCAAGGGACTCTGACACAGATGTTTGCAAGTTGTGAGCTATTACTAACTCCCCAATGATGTTAACCAGCAACAGGAAAGCTTTAGTGAGATGAAAGACTGTTGTCAGAACCATGACCTTAACCTGAATGACTAAAAATTTGTCTTCATCACCTTTGGGAAAAACCTAGTTCCTTTGACTTACCACACTGATGGTAGTCCAATGAACAGAGAGGACATTATAAGAGATTTGGGAATACAGGTTGACAGCAACCTCTCTTTTGACCACCATGTTGCCACTATGTTGCCACTATGTTCAGAAAGTGCTTCTATGTGGGACATGTCATTACTAAGGGTTTGGCATCCAGGAATATAGAGGCCATTGTCTCCCTCTACTATTCACTCATTAGGCCAATCACTGAGTACAATGCCCCATTAGGCATGTACATCACTAGACACCTGCAAAAACTGGAGACTATGCAAAAGAACATCACAAAGGGCATCCTAGGCCTAAAGCAATTGCCTATATGGACAGACTCAAAAAACTACAATTATTCTCTGTCTCATAGCTCCTACTTAGAGGCAATCTCTACTTGACTAACAAAGCCATGTCTGACCCATGTCTGTTATAAATGCGAAATCTAAAGAAATACCAATCTCTACCTACCACACGCTCAAGATAACTCAACCTTATTACCACAATCAACATAACATGCTGGAGGGACAGGTTCATTACCCAGAGACTGACCATGATATGGAATAGACTTCCCATAACTGTCAAGCAAATCACCTGACTGGCCCTGTTCTAGATATATCCTGATGAGTGGCAGGGAATTAGAAAAATAACCCCAGGGATCACTTTAGTGACTTCACTCGACAGAGTCACTGGGAACTAAGGCCGTGTGGCACAAAGCCAGGGTAATGCAATGGGCTAGGCTTGTTAAGGCACGAACGCCATCTGCCTAGTACACACATATGAACCCAGTTACTATTTAATTATGATATCATATGTAGCTTTAAACAGGTGATTGTCAGGTTTTTGAGACAACAGTTTGTCACTGAGTGAAGAGTTTACATTTTTTTCTCCAATGGTGTCACCTTCACAGTACTGTATACAAGTGTATGAGGGGTGCATTGGTCATTACCTGGCAATAAGTTGGATTAATTATCATTATCCATGAATTGCAATTCCGTGTAATCTGTAATGACAGGTGCCTTCTTGAAATGTGTTCAGTTGTTGCATATTTTTATGTTGCTGTATTTAAGCAATGCCTAAGCGCTTATTGCATATATCACACCATAGTGCACTGACAAGTAGCGTTGATTACCAATGATGGTTACGGATGCACACCTTTGGCTTGCTAAACTTTCCCTTAGCCCTCCACTAGAGGTTCTATACTGTTTTTTGAGGACATGCTTTACTGTGTGGTGCAACACCAAGACTACAGGCACAGGTACCAACACACCGATCACCGACAACATTCATTCATAAGTGGGAACTTTTTGTCCTGACCATGTAAATTTAACTAACCACATGGATGGACAAATTGGCACATTTTCTCCACTCACCTGGGTTGATGGTGCCAGCCTGACTGAATTTTGAAACTGTCATGTTCATTCAGATCACTCTATGCCTACTCCACAAAAACTCAATATGTGCTTATCTCCACCAGCATCAACAAAATCAATTAATTTTTCCAAAGCAGATTACAACCTCTTACAGAATGATAAACAACCACACTGAAATCCCCCTCTGATGGAGCTGTCAACTGTGCTTATTCTATAACAATGCTTTCTGTATGGTGGAGATCATAATTAACCACTGTAAGGACAAATACACATAATTAAATGCATATGATAGCATCAGTGGCTGTGTCCTACAGAGGCTCACACAAGAATTATCAATACCATTGGGTACTCTGTCACCTACATCACACGCTAAGGTGATGACCATAAAAATACTTCTCCAAAGCTGACTTTGGTCTCATTATATATGATGTGGCCAAGTTGTCAGTACCCATGACAATGGAAAGCAGCTGCATGTGTGCAGAATCATACAACCATGCACTGTACGAGCATGTACACAAATGCATGGAACTTGCCATACCAAATCGAAGTAAGATTATCTCTCTCCAAAACGGAATCCAATCTGGTGGTAACCAACCATCAATGAACTCTGCAATGGACGGAAGAAAGTTTTGACGGATAAAACTGAAGTCGCAAGAGTGGAAAAATTCACTTATCAGCCTTACAAAATAACATTGAAGGAGCCTTATGCAATCCCCTAAAGCCTGTAATGAAGCAGAGTAATGGATAACAATCAAAATAACCACAAAGCCTTCTATAACCATATCAAGAACCTCCACACATTATTATTTTTAGTCAGAGTTATACTACGTCCAGCAGCTGGACATGGCATGAAATATATCCACACACCCCAATGAGAATGTATTACAATGCGCTTATGTGCAATTAAAGGTAGTCTGGTATGTATGCAGCTATGATGGCCATAGTCAGCCTGTAGGTAGTAAGTAGTGTAGTACATAGAATGACTTGAACTAGGGAATGGAGTAATTTTGAGCATCACAAAGATGACCGACCATTGTTTGATTATGAAAGATTGACGTACTCCCCCAGTGCCATGGCCTAATCTTCATGTATAACGACCATAACGGGTCAATGGTGTATATCTTGTGTAGAGAGCTGGTAGTGTGACTGAGAAACTGATATGCATTGACGGATGGTCAGACATTCGACAGGGTCAGTAGTGATTATACCAACCTCAAAATAAACCAAAACAAAACCATCAACTTAATTGTATGCTACTTCCCACCTGGCCAGAACATCCCTCCACTAGAAAACCTCCTCAGCTGGTCTACCCACCATCTTCCACAAGAAACTATCATTTTAGGTTATTTCAATATTAACTGGCAATCCTGTTCTGGCAACCATCCAAACCATCATGTAAACCTTCATGGCTTCACCCAACTAGTCCAGTCACCAACCAGGATAAATAAAATCTCCAGCAAGCCCACTACCCTGGACTGGATACTAGCCAGTAAGAGCCCCCAGTCATATATAACAGGCTGCTTATCAGATAACCACAGTGATCACTCACCAACATTTCTACACAAAAAATACCCACACCAAGCTAAACCTGTCATGTACAGTCAAATACGTAAAAAACTAAACTTTAACCCATTCACATTCATTTCATCCCTGAAAGAATGTAACTGGCAACCGCCAAAGTACCTCAGTCTTGATGACGCAGTTGAATTTTTTAATAATATCTTCCTGAGCATCCTTAATTACCATGCCCCAATAAGACTTTCCAGAATCAAAGCACAACCCTCCCCATGGCTACAGAAAACCACTAAGTCAGAAATGAAAAACAGGGATAAAGCATGGGAGCACTGGCACAAAACCAAAACACCCTCAACTAGACAGAAATTAATAGAACTACGCAATAGAGTCAAAAAGATAATAAAAACGGATGAATTCCAATACTAGCAATCTGCTCTAGACTCCTCCCCAACAGAGCACCAAACAATTGTGGTCCTCCATAAACTCCATCCTCCACCCAGGTAAAGTCAGTACCCCTCCTCCTAACATCCCTCACTCCACAAAAAAATATTGCTACCTCATTCAACACACACTTCGCACAAACCATACTATCACTAGCTAAACACAACCCCCCTCCCCTCCAACCCACACCTTCAACTAGTAATCTCCACACTGCCTTCTCTTTTTCTACTGTACCTACCTGCAACAGAAAAAAACTGTTAAGTAAACTTAAGGCCACCAAATTTGTAGCCGACAACCTCCATAGTGAATACCTACAAATTGCAGCTGATGCTCTGGCCTAACCAGTATCCATCTTGCTTAACCAATGTCTGTCAGAAAGTTTCGTTCCCACACTGTGGAAAGTATCTCATATAATTCCCCTCCACAAAGGCGGACCCTGCACAGAACTAAACAATTACCACCCCATAGCTATTCTCTGCCCACTCTGCAAAATACTAGAGAGATGCATACATTGGCCGGTCTTACTACCTCCTTACTAACAACCTCCTTTCCAATACTCAGCATGGTTTCCGACTAAACTATAAGACCACCACTGCCTTATTGTCCTTTACTAACACTACTATTCAGCATAAAAACAATGGCTATCTCTCCTCTGCTACTTTCCTAGACCTATCTGAAGCATTTGTCATGGTCCCACACAAACAACTTATGTCTGTCCTCAATAACCTATCCTTGTCACAATCAGTCACCAACTGGTTTCAGAGTTACCTGTCTGACTGCCAACAATCCGTTGTATGGCTGAATGACATATCTCCACAACTACCTCTCTCCATAGGGGTTCACCAAAGATCCATTCTTGGACCCCTACTCTTCTCTGTTTTCTGCAATAATCTAGCCTCTGATGCCACACCTGGCACACTCATACAATACGCAGATGACTCAACCATCATCTGCTCAGCCCAGTCCCTACCCAAACTGCAAAAGTCACACAGGAAGCCTTTTCCTCTGTTGAAACTTATGTAATGCCCAATTAATACTCAACCCAAACAAAACTAAACTAATTATCTTCCGAACCCACCAAACATACTCTAAAGAACTATCACTTTAACATCACATCAAAAGACAACACCACTATATACACAACTGAACACACCAAATTGCTATGAGTGGAAATAGACAAACTAAAATTTGACACTGACATATCCATGACCATAAAAAAATAAGTCTACAAAAAACTATGAGTGCTACACAGAAATAAGCAACTTTTCCCCAAAGCAGCAAAGATTTCAAATGCAAATTCCAACCTTATCTCCACCCTACTTTATGCCTCTCAAATATATAACAACCGAAGGCAATGCGATGTACACAATCTAGAGACCTGCTGCAACAAAAGCACCCAATTCGCCACCGGGGCATGCTACTGCAGTCACCAAAGTCTTTCACTTGATGAACTGGGCTGGCTTGAACTCCCTCACCTCCTTCAGTGGTATCAACTCTCACTCACCCACAAACTACTAAACCATCCAATAAATGTCCCATCCCTCCAGAATATACTCCAACCGTATCGCACCACCAGACCACTAAGATCCAGCAACACAAATCACTTGCAGATCACTAAAGGCAATAACTCTGCTGGTAAAGCACTATTCCCTTGCGCCACACCCAAATTATGGAACTCACTCCCACCCACAATTACCTCCGTACCATCATGCACCCACTTCAAATCTTTACAAAAAGCGCACCTAAAAACATGCTGGCTGTGCCCTTGCAACTCCCACTCTAATATCACCCACCCCATACAACCACTAGCTTTCTTTCCACTCCACTAAGTGCCTTGATTATAGCAAAGTCAGATGCTCATAAGCCAGTACTTATTATACAGCAGGAACTTCTTACTGTAACATTTGTTAATGTCTGTTATGTACTTGACAGATAAAGATTCTTGTTGTCTACTGATGTACTATGTTGTTCATCTGTAAATATGTTGTAAGTATTTGCTATGTAAATTGTTAATCACTACGTAATCCAATGTAACTACTGTCTGTTTATTTTAACTGTGGCTCTTTTATCCCCGGGCCCCTGCTGAAAAAGGACCTACGTCCAGTCGGACACTTCTGTTCAACAAATTTAAATAAATCAATAATTGCAAGTATCGTGGATTACAGTAGACAAGATCAATATAACTTTGCATCCAGACGGCCTAAAAAAACTTTGGTTTATCTGATGGCTGGATCAAAATAGCAATCAATATGACCTGTGAAGGCACTAGTAAAGAACAGCATTAACCTTGCTCCCGAACAGGCATTTCACATTTCAAGAGTACAGTGACCCCAAGCATACATTGAAATGAACCAAAGAATGTCCTCACCACAAGAGAATAAACGGTTTGGAATGGTCCATGCTAATATACTCATAACCAAGAATATTGAATGCTGTAATTAAATGAAAAAGGTGCTTCAACAAAGTATTAGTTTGAGGGTGTGCATAGTTATGCAACCAGCATATGGTATAGTTTTTATTTTTTGTATTTTTTCCCACAGATTTGTTTCTTTTTCATTAGAATTATAAAGGACATAGGCCATACAATAGTTGGGGAAAGTTGTGGAAAGATTTTTTGTGGGCTATTTTTTTTTATATTGCGAAAACCTGGCATTTAAGCCGTGGTGTGTACACTTTTTATATGCACTGTATATAGAGACATAACTAATGTGTAACATATGGAGTGATGCCTAGGTGAGAGAGTTTATCTACTATGCCCGAAAGGGGAATATAGTGTGTAAAGTTTTTGACAAGTCAAGGTAGGCAGGATGCACATGCTTCCCCTCGTCCATGGCTTTGTTGACTGTCTCCGAGAAGTCAACCACATTCAACAGACATTCGCTCCCCTTGATGGAGCAAAGCATGTGGGGTTGAGTGTTTGGAGGTTGCCAATGTCCCTGTTAATGAGGTCCATGATCAACCAGTCCATGGCCTGGAAGGTACGGGTATTTCGGGTAATGGGTATAAAATTTGAAGCATCACTGGACGCTCCACCTTTGCACAAAGGGATGGTGATGTCAGTGGCACTGTTAGAAGCCCATTTTGAGGCCAGGTCACAGAGTACCATAACTATATACAGGTGTATCAGAATGAGCACTAAAACCATGCCCTGTCACATCGATGCCTCAATTGCATAACACAGCAGCATTGCTCCTCTCTTCTTCGGTCATGTTTAAAAAAAAATCAATAAGCTGTGCTTCTTTCCACAACACACATTATGCAATGTGCGTAATTACAACAGTGGCTAACAATGGTGTTTGAACAGAAAGGTGTGGGGTAGACAAAGCCATTACAGAAATAGAAATACATTTTAACACCAGGATGAATTTTTTCACTGAAATGGTAATGAAGAGAAATAGCTAGTGTGTTTCTGAGACAAATAAGTTGTATAATTTGCAATAAAAGTTGTCACACCAAAACCCAAAAATCAAACGTGAGGTATAGTAGGACTCCTTTGCTCCAGCAATAACCAATTTATCTTCAAAAAATCAGCCAGTCATGTGTACCATCATATTGCCTGTGTAAACACTACAGAGCTATATGAAATCCATGGCGCTGCAGTTTCCAAACAAAACCATAGGCGGAAGTGGTCAGAAAGAATAAAGTAGTAAGGGATTACATGCAACTGTAAGACAAAGTATAAAAGCCTAAACAATGAACATTGAATGAATATCATAATTGCTATATGTTGGTAAACATCACAATGTTGACTCCAGAATACATAGCTAATAGCACATTCCACATACATGGTCCAATGTGCAACATGGTACAGCACATACTACAACTAAACCATTGTATAGGCTAGTCATAGTCATGGTCATTAAAATAACTAAAAATGTTAGTGATGTACTAATGGTGAATTCACGTGGAAATAAAAGAAACTGCAAACTATGCAGGCCGAGTGTATTAGTTTATAAATCTGAACTTTACCATGAATTCACAATTTTCACACAAAGTACCTACTGGGCAACTGCTACAGACAGATTTAACAATCCAATGAAGAGTTACTCCTCTGATGCACCTTTCCACTTGCTATTCATATGACTGTCCGTATCCCATACAAGTTCCTCGAAATAACTAGAAAAAAAAAATTAACCAACACCCGGATGAGTGCTCCTAATGTGGAACCAGCAAACAGATAAAAAAAAAAAAGGTACAGCATGAACTGGAACCCATGTTACTGCCTCTTAGTAACTGTCAGCCACAGTAAGTTTCTTTGTCACATGACAAATGCAGCCCCTTCCTCAAATGCCAGAAAGCCTTCTCTCCACAGAAACTACAACACAATGAAAATTAGCATCAATACCAGGCAAATGAAAACCAGTTAAAAATATACAGATCTGCACACACAGATAATCATCAGATTGTACGTATAAGCATCATTATCGCCAAAAAATAAATAATCTGTTATGTAAAATGTTTCTGTATTTATTGTAGATGTGTAATAACCACAAGGTCCGTGTCTGCAATGCAAGCATGCATTCTACATGATGCTTGAAATGTATTTTACAGCAGTGTTATTCAAAGAGGACAACTGGTAACAGCCATCTACACAAGTTGCCAATGAAAGCCAGAGTACAAAAGCAATTTCGCTTTTACCGTTTGCATTACACAGTATTAGACTTCCAGGTCGCAGGTGACTTTCTCAAATCAAAAATCTGACTTGGGCATTGATCCATGTGATAATTACTTCTACTTATGTGAATAACAGTGGCAGCTGCTGACAATTTTGCGTGAAATGTGATAATAACTCAGTGATATATTGTACCTGCACTGTACAAATGATGTGCAAAGTTAGGCATGCTCAGACACAGCTGATAATTGCTTGTTGATGTTGAGTATGCATGCATTATATTACCTTCTGCAGCTAATATGTAACAGAGTAATTTCTTCTGTCAGAAGAAGGCCATAGTCATTCAGTAAATAGTACAATACTTACTCAGTAAAAATAGTATAACATTACTGAGCCCTTCCTCCAACCTATTAGTTAGCAAGGTACCAAGCAATGAGTGATAATACAATTCTTTGTCTAAATCACCAAATCCTGTGAACAACTGCAGTAAAATAAATTCTGATGTGCATGTCAATTCCGAAGCAATTGGTTATACTCACAATGTCAGTGGACACTATTCAAGGGAGACACGACGAGGTATCCATACTGCCGAAGGGAAATTGGGTCTTGGCACCACAGAAAGTCCTATAGATTTTATCATAACAGTCGATGTCCACCTCTTCAGTGTTGTAGTACTCAGAACATAAAGGATGAAAGCAGAACTGAAGCTCAAACTTGACAAAGAGAGAGAAGTTAGAGTATCGTGAAGTTTAGTACATGACAATATTGGGCATATCTCTTTTTAGTGACAAATGCAAGTAAACCAATGAACCTGCCAAACATGAACTAACTGTTTGTCAAAGTCGGTTGACTGACAGGATGCATCTTGGAAGTGGATGACATAATGGTAAGAAGGTCGGTGGACATCTAGATTGTATTTCTAACCATGAACAATAAGTGTCTACAGCAAATGCCATACTTTGACAGACTGAAGTCACTGTCAATGTATTCAGTAGCATACAGACTACTTACAGGAGACTTGTGCCTGGCCTACAGAGCAATTTTGTATCCAAACATAATGGAAATGCTGGACATATGCAAGTCAAATGGGACAAGGGTCACTTTAACCTGGGTTTAGACATTAATACAGACAGATATGTCTCTGAGAGGTTGTGACTCCTCTGGAATAAGCTACGAGTTCACATCAAACAAAGGCCCTGTATGACTCTAAGCATAGCTTAGATGACTGGATGAGGAACTAAATTCCTGCCAGGGATGACATCATTGAGCCTTTTATGTATGGCCCGTTGTTGCCAAGTAAGATTGCAAGTTTAGGTAAGATCATTTTGTATTGGCTTTGTCTACTATTATATTGTGCACACACGGCTAGGCTTAAAAAGAACTTTGTGTCAATAGCCCAGAAACCACGTATGTACCTATGAATGTAGGAAATATGCAGTTTTAAAATCAGCCACAATAAGATGAGAAGTCTTTACAACCACCAAATGTATGCACAAGCACCAGAATGAAAGATTTACCCAAACGAACCCTTCAGTAACTTCTCCTGGTATGTACAAAAACACCAATATGAGATGTTCACCAAAGCGAACCCCTAATGTGCAGTTTGATAATTGTTGCACATTACCTGTTGAGTGAACATTAATTATATTCTGGGTACATACTAGGGTTATATAAGAATGAGGCACTGTATTGGTACATACAATCCCATTTGTATTGTATTCAGTCCAGAACTCAAACGAAAGAAGAATAAAATGTAGACTCTTCTAAAATGAGTAACTGAATTCATTATTTGGATGCAGTTTACCATAATATTCATAATAGATAGAAGCCAATTTACTAAACTAGTTTGTAGTTTGTAATGGAAAAATATTAGTAGCCCAGTTCTGGTACTCCAAATATTTGACCAGCCCTGTTGTGGCACTATAAGTAACTAATGATATTGCTGGATCTACTCTACAAATAGCTTTTCTAAAATTTGAGAGAGAAGATGGTTCAAACTCTCTGACACACTGATTATGGCTATCATTGGTGTAAAACAAGGATACTTGTCTCATGACCATGCATTATATACTCTTTGATTGACCTTAATTGTACGCTGCAAAACATAGAATGATTTCCTCACTACTGAACTCATGTCATAGTCATAGGCTGGATTACTAATGCAAGCACTCAGGTCACTCCAAAGCAAATACAAATATGACTCAGTCATTGTACATGCTGGTGTGAATGACCTGAGACGTACCTCCCTGGACTACATGAAAAGAGACATAGAGGAGCTCTCTGATCATGTAGCCCAGGCTGTTATGACCCTGACCTTGAGCAGCATCTTACCCTCACCTAGAATGATGCCACAGTACAAAGACAAAATGATCGATTTTTACAACTGGCTAAAATTTTGGTGTCATTCAAAGGGGATCCAGTGTCTGTCAGCCTGGGATGACATGCTCGACAAGCCACGTTGCTTCGCTAGGGACGGCTTGCACCTGTCACCACTGGGCTTTCGGATATTGGCAAAGGCTCTTGCCACCCCCATAGTGCCTTTTTTAGGCAAGGCTCAAAAGTCAAACCCACCCCCATAGATAGCACAAGGAACAAGAAACTAAGGGTAATGCTGCTAAACGCCAGAAGTCTTAACCTCAAGATGCATGCACTCGAAGCTCTCCTCAGTATGGAGAACATCGATATCTGTGCAGTGACAGAAACCTGGTTCAAGGCTCCAGAGAGCACCCCAGCACTACCAGGCTATACCTCATATCATGCTTTTCGGGCCCAAAACCCGGACCGAACCACAAAAGGAGGGGGAGTTTCCATATTTATCAAGGATATCCACACCTCCAGGTTAGTGGCATTGCACGAAGTATCGGAGCCCATCCATGTGCAACTAACAGTGGGCAAGACTGCTTTTCAGTTTATAGCATCCTACAGACCACCCTCTCAAAGTCAGGAATCCCACTCGGCTTTCCTGAAAACATTGGAGAACATGAAGATCTCTCCGAACACCATTATACTGGGTGACTTCAACTACCCAAACATTGACTGGGAGCACTACTCAAGCCCCAGCACCTTAGCCCAAAGGTTCCTGGAAATTATAAACTCAAATGCTATGGAACAACTAGTCACCACTCCCACAAGAGGGGACAACATACTAGACCTGATCATTACCAACATGGGGACTCTATGCTCCACACCAGAAGTATATCCCTCATTGGTAAGATCAGACCATAAATTAATTTTACTGGATGTCCACAGCCCGACCCCACCCCCAGCCCAGAAAACCACAGTGAAAAACTTCTCAAAAGCAAACTTCTCACTTCTCAAAACCGAAGTGGAATCCTTCAAGGCCCCAGGGCCAGTGGAAACTATGGCCCAAACTGCAAAATCCTATATAAACGCATTCTACGGACATCTCCAGGAATGCATGGATCATGCTATCCCAAACAAAACCAAGATCCAATCATCCAAAGGTACGCGTCCAGTCTGGTGGACCCCTGCCATAAATAAACTGTACAACAGAAGGAGGAAGCTACTACATGATAGAGCAAAATCCCTAATAGGGAAGGCATCTCTGATCAGTACTAGCAAAAAATTACGATCCCTCATAAAATCCTCCAAGGCCAGCTTCGAGAGAAAAATTGCACAGGACACCAAAGACAATCATAAGGCTTTTTTCAGTTATGTTAGAAACCTGGGATGAAACTCCCAGACTTGTTCTGAGTTGATTCTAAATGACAAAAAATACACTGAACCCACAGACATCGCCAATATCCTGGCCAACAGGTTCAGTGCAAACTTCTCCACCCCCTCCCCCCCAAAAGAGCAAGTATCTATCCAGGCAGAGGGCTGCCTCCCAAACATCTCTGATGCTCAGGTGAAGGCTGCCCTCTCCAAAGCAAAAAACACTGTTTCCACGGGACCAGATGGCGTCCCAGGTTGCGTCCTACATGAACTCCAAGAGGAACTAATCCCTCAAATAAAACAGCTATACAATCTCAGCCTCACTACAGGATATGTGCCCACAGAATGGCATACAGCAAAAGTGGTCCCACTTCACAAAGGTGGAGCCTCTACGGACCCTGGAAACTATCGCCCCATAAGCCTGACTAGCTTAGTCTGCAAGGCTATGGAGAGGATCATCATGGAGCTCATAAACAAAGACATTGGGGACCTACAGACACTAGATCCTACCCAGTTCGGCTTTGTCAAGGGCAGATCCTGCCTTTTGAACCTGGTTGACTTCTTCTAAACAGTCACCAAAGCCATAGATGAAGGAAAGGTAGTCCACACAGCTTATCTGGACCTTGCAAAGGCATTTGACACAATACCCCACTCGGGCATCATAGATAAGCTATCCATCTTAAATATAAACCCCTATGTCACAAGATGGGTCGCAAACTGGCTCAAAGACAGAACCCACAGAGTGAGAGTTGCTGGAGCCATGTCAGACTCGAAACCGGTCACAAGTGGCGTCCCACAGGGTTCTGTCCTGGGACCACTCTTGTTCGGTATATACTTTTCCGAGGTACAGGCAAATGTGGGAGGACTATGGCTCACCAAGTTCGTAGACGACTGCAAACTGGGCGCCATAATCAACTCTCCAGCTGACACAAACATCCTTCAAAAAGGTCTCACAGAGACAGATAACTGGTGCCAGCGCCATGGTTTAAAGCTAAATGCCAAAAAATGTATAGTCATACCCTTTGGCAAAAACAATGTGCCCACAAATTACCAAATATAGGCAGAAACCCATTAAGTACAGAGAAAGTTATTAGGGACCTGGGGACCGAAATTGATAGCAATCTCTCCTTTGAAAACCACATTACCAAAGTGGTTAGAAAGACCTTCTACATAGCCCACCTCATCACGAAGGGTTTCACATCTAGATCAAGAGAGGTAATCGTGCCCCTTTATTCATCCCTCATCAGGCCCATCATAGAATACAATGCCCCTTTTGGGATGTACCTTACCCGACACCTGCAGCATTTAGAAAGACCCCAAAAGTATCTCACCAAAAGGATCAAGGGTCTCAAACAGATGCCATATGCTGCTCAGTTAAAAAAACTCCAGCTCTACTCAGTTGCATACCGCCTACTTCGAGGCGATCTATGCCTGACATACAAAGCTATGTCAAATCCAGAATTAATGGACATGCTCCACCTCAGTAAATCTAAATCCCTTAGAGCCACACACTCGAGGGACTTGAACCTCAGCACAGAAATAAATAGAACTTGCTGGAGGGACAGGTTCATAACCCAGAGGCTCCCTTCGCTCTGGAATAGAATTCCAGTTCATGTGAAGCAGAGCACCTCACTGAATCTCTTCAAGAAGAATCTCGATAGGTGGATGGGGGATCGTAGGTTTGTCCCAGGGATTACTCCCCTGTCACTATTAGACAGTGGCACAGTAAACTAAACCTTAAAAAGGGCACAGTATACTCAAATCAAGGGGTGGCGTAAGCCATACAGAATCGGGCTAGGCTTATAATTGCCCCAGGGCAGATAGCCTAGTATGAACCTATGAACCTAAATGATTGTATTAAATTATATTACTTATATAATACAGCACCACTTGTTAGAGTGCATTTCTACTTTGTAGTTTGGAGCATTTCTCTAGTAAGCAATGCAACTGACACACAGACAGTAATCCAGCCTATGACCATGACATGAGTTCAGTAGTGAGGAAATCATTCTATGTTTTGCAGCGTACAAACACAGCCAAGCGATCCATGTCCGAGAAAATGAGTCTTCCACTGTATTTGGCATGCATTAGACCTGTCGTTTCAAATGACTCCCATCCCCCATTGGCAGCACCTCTGAACCCACAACTGCAACCTCCCAAGGGTGTGTGTGCCTCCATATGCTAGTCTCCCTTCAGCTTAGTGCAACTGCACTATGCTACTGCAACATCAGACAGCTCAAGACTCCACAATGTGAACATCTTGTGCTCCTAATAGGTGTCACCTTTGTGGTAACAGCCTCTTCCATCCTCCTCCAAGATGGGCAAGCTGGCAGGGGCCACTCACTTCCATCCTCCCCAGCAAATTTCTACAATCACCCAATCCAGTCATCAAATTAAGGTCAATTACAGCATAGCCAGGGCCTCATCCCTCTTTGCCATGCAGCTGGCTCACAGGATGGAAGGTTTTGAACTGCATTCTGCAGCCTGAAGAGAAGACAGTGCAGACCCAGCGTTTTGAAATATTCCTGATTAACAAGACCACAAAGACATTTCCATCTATAGGCTCACTGACTAGCTACCCTTAACATCCTCTGACAGAGGTTGAACTCTCACTGGCGCATTTCTCCTAAAGATGGATCCCATAACTACTAACCTTGATACTACAATGATGGCACTGTATCAACCTTTTATAACATGTTTACCCACCTTGGATAATTAGACTATGTGATTCTCTGGGGCCTCATCCTTGATGTGTGATGATAGCTCTTCTCCTTGCTTCATGATCTCCCTTTGATACTTTGCCATGTGGGCTGATAACCTTGAAGGTGAGGGTAGCAGATGTGTTGACTTTTTTCACTAATCTATCCTAGTCTCCCTATCATTTGGGATAGTGTTGAGGTTAGTGCTAGCTAACAGCTTCTAGCAATATCAAGATAAACTACATCTGAGGCAGCTATCAGGTTCTGAAATAGAAGCTTATAAATTTGGGAAATGGTTTCTTGGAAACCACAGGTTGTTAAACTGGTTCCAGGAATGCTGCCATAAAGGTACCTTCAAAAACATTGGGTACTGGTGGTATAACAGTAGGTTTAAGCTCATACAGACCTAGCAGGGGCTTTTTTTGTATTTGGGACTTGGATACCTCCTTGGCCTTCCATTTAAAGTGTCCCATTAAGAGATCAAGCTACACATCCATCTAAACATGGAAAAAATCATCCTCTCATCATCCAACTTGTATCTGAGCAAAATGTACATCTGCGAAGTGTATGCATCGTCTTCCTTAAATTCTGAAGACAAAACTGATTTTCTAAAATAGGTGGTCTTTTTGTGAGCTGAATAGCCAAAGTTGACTGGGAGGAAGGCAAAGTGCAAGTTTTGCCACAATGTTGATAGCTCTTCAGCCAATTTCTCATACAGTCTTGCAGAGCACAACCCTGCTGAGGAAATGGATTTCAACCTCTAATTTTTGCAGTTGTGTCACCTTGTTTAAAGCTTCTTCCATTTTGTCTAGCTTTTTATTTGAGTTGATATACTCCGTCAGTGTTTCATTTATTTTAATCAGCTCAGAGTACATTTGACTTTTTTTTTCCTCTAGGTTACCTGAAGTCACGTCTTGCACCAAATTCAGAGCATGCACTGCTTTTTTTCCTGAACAGCTGCAGAATTCTTCCCAATAATTGTTTTCTATTCACATTTTGTAGTTATTTTCTTTCAGGTTCTGTGAATTTCTTTTTTGCTGGTAACCAAGCAGTGAATTTACTGGCCAGTTACTGAAATTTACCCAAAAACACAAGTTTACTGGCTCTCTTTTCAGAGTTTCTGTTTTCACACTGGGAGAGCTGAAATTAAGCTGTTACTCAGTGTGCAGGCATCTTGGAAGTCTCCAGCTATAAACTCACCATGGTAAGTTTCAGGGAAAGTTGAGGGAAAAATGGAACTTCGTCTGTAGTGCCTCCTTGGACTGAGTCTGCAGCAGGCAGTCATCCAGTTATGTATAAACATGGCTGCACCTGGTCTTTAAAAATATCACTACTGGACCAGACACTTCATGAGGATCATGGGAGTAGCAGAAATCTCAAAAGTCAGAGATGTAAACTGGAAGTGAAAGTCATCCGCTCTGACCATGAGGACTCCCCTGTGCTCTAGTCAAAGTACTTTGTACAACTCTGTATGTCAGGTAATCTGTTAACCAGGTCATTCAACCACTCACAAGACTGACAATAGATATTGTTTACTAGATGGAAACACTGCAGTGTAATTCTGCTAGTTAATATTGCTCAGTATATAAAACATCATGTTGTTAGATACATAAGATAACTGAATACAAAGAGAAATTATGATAAAAGGGGTAGCACACTTGTAATCATACCTCTGAAACACTTAACTCAAGAAATCTGGACGAAGCCTGACACAATTGGGTGGGTGGCAAATGCCCAAAAATAGGTACATAGGACAAAGCCTGACAACATTGGGTGGGTGGCAAACGCCCAAAAATAGGGACATATTTTGAATGTTGTTCTTATTGTCTTGTGAGTTGCTAGAGTAACAGGGTTTAACATAGATTTCTGACAGATTTAAAGTCTGAAACTCAATTGTATGCCATTATCTAGTAAATTCAATCCTCATATCACTCTCAAACTCAGGAACCCCACTCAGCCTTTCTGAAGACACTAGAGAGTATGAATGTCTCTCCAAATACCATCATATTGGGAGACTTCAACTACCCAAACATAGACTGGGAACATTACTCAAGCCCCAACACCCTAGCCCAAAGGTTCCTAGAATTCATAAACTCAAATGCGATGGAACAACTAGTCACCACTCCCACAAGAGGAGATAATATACTGGACCTGATCATCACAAACATGGGGACAAAATGCTCCACACCGGAAGTATACCCCTCATTGGTGAGATCAGACCATAAATTAATCTCACTGGAAATCTACATCCCACCCCCACCCCCTGCACAGAAGACCACAGTGAAGAATTTCCCAAAAGCCGACTTCACACATCTTAAGACTGAAGTGGTATCTTTCAAGGCCCCTCGGCCAGTAGAAACCACAACCCACACCGCTGAATCCTTCATAAATGCCTTCTACGGACACCTTCAAGAATGCATGGATCATGCAATCCCTAATAAAACCAAGACCCATTCCCACAAAGGCAGGCGTCCTGTCTGGTGGACCCCAGCCATTAACAAACTTTACAACAGGAGGAGGAAGCTACTACATGACAGAGCAAAATCCCCAAAAGGGAAGGCATCTCTGATCAGTACTAGCAAAACACCATTGCAACCACTAGATATACAGGATGTCTCCAGCTATCTGATACTGTGGGTGGGATTTAGGATGACGCGATGAAATGGGTGTTGCTTTGTTTGGATTTACAGTGGAGCCGAATTTTAAACTCTGGCATTGTCAATGAAGAGAGTTAGTGAGGGGCTCTGCCTAACATGGACTGGGATTCTGTTCCAGAGTGTAGGGAGCCTCTGGGTTATGAATCTGTCCCTCCAGCACATCCTATTTATTTCTGTGTTGAGGTTCAAATCTCTTGCTCTCGTGGCTCTGATGGATTTGGATTTTCTGAGGTGGAGCATGTCCATTAATTCCGGATTAGACATGGCCTTGTACGTCAGGCATACATCACCTCTGAGTAGGCGGTATGCAACTGAATAGAGCTGGAGTTTCTTCAGCCGGGCAGCATATGACATATGCGTGAGACCCTTTATCCTCTTGGTGAGGAACTTTTGGGGTCTTTCTAACTGCTGCAGATGTCAGGTAAGATGCATCCCAAATGGGGCATTGTACTCAATCATGGGCCTGATAAGAGAAGAGTACAGGGGCACAATGACCTCTCTTGACCTAGATGTGAATCCCTTCATGATAAGGTGGGCAATATAGAAGGTCTTCCTAACCACCTTGGCAATGTGAGTGTCAAATGAGAGGTTACTGTCGACTTGGGTCCCTAGGTCCCTGATTACCTCTTCCATACTTAATGGATTACCACCTATGTGGTAATTTGTGGGTACCTTGTTTTTCCCAAAGGGTATGACTATACATTGTTTGGCGTTCAGTTTAAGGCCATGGCTCTGGCACCAATTATCCATTTCTATGAGGCCTTTCTGAAGGATGCTTGTGTCCGCTGGAGTATCAATTATGGCACCCAGTTTGCAGTCATCTGCGAACTTTGTCAGCCACAATCCCCCTATGTTTGCTTGCACCTTGGAAAAATAAATGCCGAACAAGAGGGGTCCCAGGACTGAGCCCTGTGGGACACCGCTTGTGACTGGCTTAGAGTCTGACATGGCTCCAGCAATTCTGATCTTGTGGGTTCTGTCCTTGAGCCAGTTTGCAACCCATCTTGTGACATATGGGTTTACATTTAAGCTGGTGAGTTTGTCAATGATGCCCTAATTTCACAATGTTAAACCTTCAGAAACGAAAGTCAGTGTGCTAAACAGTCACAGCCCTCAAGGCTAAACAACATGCCAGATATACTTGTAATAGGTGACTCCATAGTCAGACACAATGACGTCCCGCTTACCAGACTGAACAAGGAAAAGGTTACAGTAAGCTGCCTGTCAGGCGCTAGAATCCACCACATAACACAAGCACTCAGGTCACTCCAAAGCAAGTACAAATAAGACTCAGTCATTGCCCATGCCGGTGTGAATGACCTGAGATGTACCCTCCCTGGACTACATGAAAAGTGACATAGAGGAGCTCTCTGATTATGTAGCCCAGGCCGGTATGACCCTGACCCTGAGGAGCATCTTACCCTCACCAAGAATGATGCCACAGTACAGAGACAAATGATCAGCTTTAACAATTGGCTTAATTACTGGTGTCATTCTAAGGGGATCCAATATCTGTCCGCTTGGGATGACATGCTTGACAAGCCACGCTGCTTCGCAAGGGTCGGCTTGCACCTGTCACCCCTGGGATTCCGGATATTGGCCAAGGCTCTTGACACCCCCATAGTGCCTTTTTTAGGCAAGGCTCAAAAGACAAACCCACCTCCCTAGAAAACACAAGTGAAAAAAAACTAAGGGTAATGCTGCTCAATGCCAGAAGTCTAAACCTCAAGATGCACGCCTCAAGCCCTCCTCAGTATGGAGAACATCGATGTCTGTGCAGTGACTGAAACCTGGTTCAAGGCTCCTGAGAGCACCCCAGCACTACCAGGTTATACCTCATATCATGCTTTCCGGCCCCAAAACCTGGACCGAACCACAAAAGGAGGGGGAGTATCCATATTCATCAAAGATACCCACACCTCCAGGTTAGTGGCAATGCACGAAGCATCGGAGACCATCCAGGTGCAACTAACCATAGGCAAAACTGCCCTACAGTTTCTAGCATGCTACAGACCACCCTCTATTTCCCGTGGGTGTGCTACGCACATCATCGCGCAAATGAGGACATACAATGTACAAAAATTATTTGAAATGAACAGAGAAGACACATTTTACAACAAAATTTTTGGATGACACACGTCCTGTGCACTTTCACTCTCCACTGACCAACCTATACAATTTTGAAAGTGTAACCTGACACACACCCCTGATCTCATTACTCACTGTTGACATCCATTGAAAAAAAAAACACTGTGGAAGTACCTACACAAAGTGAACATCCCTACAGGGTTACTCTTTCTTGGGATTCAGCAGTTCCAAGGAGTTTTTACCTAATTCACATCTTTACCATGTTTTACAGCCTGGAATCTGCATGGTTAGTAACCATATCAGCTGAGAAACTGTACGGGAGCACAATGTTGTAAACACAAGGGAGGCTATTACTTTGTCCATATATCTGCTACATGCTATGTATGCTTATAGTACAATATAATACCATGTTTCAGGATGTTTAAAATTTTTAGCAGCCTGCATTACATACAATTACATTTTGTTTTGGGGATAGGGGAATAAAGGTGCATTTATGCCATGGCCCTTAAAAATGTATTTTTTTATTTTGTAACTCTGATAGTCTAGCATCCACAGTGTGTAATTAGGTCATAATATGCCTGGGGTTACATGTTGAGGTTAGTTCTGTACAAATGTTAAGAGCTTTTACTTGCTTCCAAGTAGACTCCTTTCCATAGCTGTATTCGAAAAGTTTCCAAATACACAGGCAACAGGAACACAGAGTCTACACAGTTTGCTTACAGCTTGTTGGATCACTCCACTGTACTTCATTAGCATAAAATTCATCTACTTATACTGATGTTTGCATGCCATGAAAGTTTCCCTGTTTGCATGTGAGTGTGCGCTGCTACACAGAATTTAATGAATCCAAAACTTGCAGTAGCAGTGTGTGCATTGTGCCACAACACACACATAGTAAAACTTATCATGTAGGCTTTCATGAATTTCCTTATATATATATAACCTCTGTCAGAAAATCTGTGAAACAGAGTATTGCTATGTTTCTGTATACTTTATGGAGACTATTATTACATTATTTAATTAAAGAATCATGTACTTAATTCACTCTGGATTAAATATACTTATTTAAAAATTATACCAAAGCTTTTCTACAGACTTTTTGGAATGCTTGATGCACTGAGCAAGGTATAGAACAAAGGAAAACATATGAACAAATAACTAGCTATTAGCTAAAAAGATTCTGTGTTTTCTCAGTAAAATGGCCTTCGTTGTGGCAGTGCGCCATCCAGGCTCAAAAACGTAAATTAATAAATCAAATGCTTAATAGAAAACCCTACAGTTTTAAGTGTTTTGAAGAGACTCTTGTTTACTTACAATAAAGTCTAACCAATAATGTGCATGGTTAGTATAGAAACATGTGGCCTATATGGAAAAAAAATGACAAGGTAAAATTCATTAACCCTGTCTTCTACACGGTTCATTTTATTCTTTTCTGTGAAATTTAATCATGCCTCTCTGAATGCAGACACTTTTAATGGTAATGCTTGCACTCTTGCAATGTATCATCTTAACTTATTTTCATGCTGTTATTTTAATCCCCCATTATGCAAAGTATTAAGAGCCCATTTGCATCTAGTTCTATAATTACAATGCCAAAAGCAATGTCACCCTGGTTAGACCCAGAAATGGCAGATTAGAGGCCAAAAGATGAAAAAAAAAACAATTAACTGAGGTCATTATCAAGCAAGGCTGCTGCTGAAAAAAAAATGAATTCATCTTAAAAGGCATTTAACTACCTAGAGCATTTCTGGATTTTCCCTTTTAACTGCAGTCCTTCAGATGTGCCTATACTTTGTGAGAAAAAACTACATATTCAGTAAGCAAAAACTTTCCTTTCAGTATGTTTATTACTTGCTATGATGAAGGACTTCATAAAAAAGATGTGAGTAGAGTAAACAGTATTAACTTTTTTTCTCTTGGATGTATGCTGTCATACATGTAACCAGATGTGTTAAAAAATACTAGTGATCAATATCCATGTTTTTAATCACTAGCTGGTACATATATGGTAAAAATATGTATTGGAGGTGTGGGGTGCACACTCCAACACTGGAATGTGCAGGCAGGCTTGCTTACCTGCAAAAACTTTTTTCTTCTATCTTTATGTTTTAAAATGTTGCTCACATTACCAGGTTTACTCATCTGCAATTGTTCTTTGATGAATTTTATTAAAATGAGTCCATGTTTTGTCAGGGATCCATCTGTGATTTATTACATTACCTAAATGGCCCCGTGTTTTATTGTTGAACACATTAACCCATAAGCTACGCCTGAAGGAAAATGCAATTATTTTTTTGTGTTAAACAGATACATTTTGATATTTGAGTCAACACAATATTATCTATTTATCTATGCCTTTTACAAATATACAGTTTTAATAAGTATTTTGACAGCTATTAGAAAAATAAATGTAATAACATTATTGTGCAACAAGTACCTCGACAGTCTGCCTTATTTTATGGAGAAAGACAATCAAAGCCCAGCATATGCTTCAGAATTACTATTTGTATAGAAAAAAATAATTTCATTGCATGAGGCCCAGTCATTTGCAGAATGGTAAGGTAGAGTAGTATAAATAAACTTACTATACTATCTCTTCTTGCATTAGCAATTTTATCACCTGATGTATTTTTGTTGGCTATGCTTCTGGCATTGTTTATGTACTACTTTCCATTTGTAAAATATTTATTTTTTGTATAACTAGTTTTGTTCTATATTACTGTGTTTGTGGAGCTTTTCTCCCCGGGCCTCTACTGAAAATGGACATGCATCTAGCTAGACTAGCCCGGCCAACAAATGTAAAATAATAAAATAAATAATAATAATAGTAGATGTTTGAATGTTCACTGTTGCAGTAGACTAAGCTATATCAGTGATCAAATACCTTAAGCCTGAAGTATAGTGCCCCATGTAAGCCTGACCCATAAATCTGTAAAAAAACAGAATCAGACTTGTCTAGCAGTCATGTTATATGGTATAATTCAGCAGTGCAGTAACACTTTTGTTCACAATATTAATACTCAATTTGTAAATTCCATATGCAATACAATGCTTCTACAAATGCTACTATAAAACATAAGCTGAAGCAGTCAGTATTGAGGATGAATATTTAATACTGCATTTTAAGCCACTTACAGACTGGTCATACCAAATACATTTAAATCCATGTATTAAAACAATACATTGAAGCTTTGATGTAGGGAATGATATCTGGGTTTTCTGGATATCACATTATAATCAAATCACCAATAAAAATTTACATTTCTCAAGACAATGCACAAACACACACACACGGAACTTAGGTATTATCAGCTTCCCACTTCCCTACAGAAATAGGAAACCTCCAATTTAATCTGCCCTTTTATACTAGAAGTCTTCCATAACCAAGTATGTAACATAGTGTAAACTCCAAAGTACATGGAAATTAAACAAAATTGAAACATTACTCCATTGACTATAGTGGTGGAGAAAAATCGGAATGGAAGATAAAAATAAGCAAATAATACCAATAACTAAATACAGAAAAAAAAACAAAGAGAATTGTGAGAGAGAGTCTTCAAATGAATTTTGCGCCACATTTGAGAAATGGATTTCCAGTAATAAATCTGAAAAGCAGAGCTCAATATGTGAATTTTTAATTAATTGTTAATACATATAACAAACTGAATTTATGATTGGCAATCTGATCTTAATTCTGTGTAATACACTGAGTTTAATAAGTTTGCAATTTGGATTAACTTTTGTGATAGAAGTTATATTACCTACCTAGTATTATCCCCATATAAAAATGCCACGCCTTGTACTTTTTTAATTTACTTTTCATTTTACTGGCATAGGATTATTATTTTTATTTCTGATTTACTTTCATGAATAAATAAGTCTGGGAGTGTTTTCACATTTTTGCACTGCCTATTACGATAAGATATATTAAGGGTAACATGGACCCATTCTTCAATAATATAAAAATACACTAATTAGATTTTCCCCAGTGACTTTTTATCTGTCTTCCATAGCATTATCTGCTATTACACTATACTAGCTCTCTGCTGTAAACTATAATAAGAAGGTCTTGGTTTTAATTTGTGATGACACTGTTTTGGTTTAGAATGACTTATCAGACAGCTTGAGACACATTTGCTCAAGCATACTTATTGATGGAAACAGTTTATCCTGACCTGTTCTCCACATTATTGCTTGAAGTATACAAAGTTTTTACACAGTATCTGAGTTCTTAGCCAGAGATACATCAACTGAGGTGTTTTTTTCATGATATTAGTGATCATTCTTTATACATGGTCCAACAACCTTGCAAGGAAAATAATAAAGTAAATGGGAATGGGCCAAAATTAATTTCTTCTATAGTTTGATGAAATGTTTGTTTCATTCTTAGACAGAGATAAGTTTTCATCTTTTGTAATATGTAAGAAGTGTTGATTAAGTCTTATTTGAATTTTTTGTCAGTTGTCATGAGGTTAACTTTAAATCACCTGATAAAACTTACTACTAGCATTAGTATTCCAGCATTTCTTCCTCTGCTCTCCTACCACCTCACCTAGATAACTTATGCAGATCCTTCTTACAATACCTTCCTTCCTTCCTCATATGCCACCTTCCTTTTTTTCTCTCCTTTCTCTCATCTTACACTTCCTTCACTATTAGGGGTGTTTCTACCCTGTCCCTGTTCTGCCTAATTCTATTCCATCTCAACCATATCTCCTTACACATTGCTATATATGTTTTTTTCGACTTGTCCAATTTAACGCACCAGTTTATGTCCTTCAGATTTCTGGACCATGTGGATATGTCTATGCTACCTTGCATTTTTAGACAGATTTACCCTTAAATACACTGATATATTACTGTTGTTCTTCTCTGCCTCGATAGACTGCACATGCTGTATTGGTTTGCTAGTATAAGCCTGTTGTATGTTATACTATTTGCTGTTTGCATAATCCTGTGTTATGTTATTATCCTAATTATTGTTTTGTTTAATTGTATAAACTTGCATTATTATTTGTTATATAATTTCTTGAGCTTTTCTCCTTGGATCTCTACTGAAAATGTGTTTCTCCAAATCAGACTATCTCAGTCAACAAATGTAAAATGACTATAAAATAAAATAAAAGTGTATGACATTGTGGAAAGGGAGAATCTCTGTTTGCAGTTACTATAGTGTGAGTATAACCATATTAGAATCTTGCTGTTGCAACGTGCTTATATATGAGTTTTGCAATAATGGGATTTTTATACAATTATTCATACATCACTAATGGCTATAACAAGTTTATGGTGCAAATTCAATAAAGCTTACACAGTCATTTTTTCCATGTGTGCATCACAGTGTGATGGGAACATGGGTGCAGCAAGTTTTAAATTCAGTAAACTCCGTGTGGTGGCGCTCAATCACAGGCATTCATGCGCAATAATGGAAAATTTTGTGGAATGCAAATGTCAGAATAAGTAGCTGAAATTTATGTTGATGAAGCAAAACAACATGGTGGAGTGATCCAACACCCTTCAGCACAACTGTGTAGATGCCATGTCCGTGTTGGTAGTGTACACAGAAATTTTCCACATACAGTAGTCAGCATGGAAGCAAGGGAATGTAAAAGTCTAGAAATATGGACAGACTGCCCATGGAAAGGTAACAACAAACATATAATGGGTGATTTATATATTGCAGCTGTCTAAAGGCATCAGGAGTGTTTGTCAGATTACTATACATTTAAACTATTTTTTCCATATGTTTGCACAGTGTGCCACTTGCCACAAAAGGTTATAAATATGAATAACAGAAACATCATTGAAAAAAGAAGTATAATATGACTTTTGTCTTTAAATTCATGCCCTGTTGCCCAGCTTACTCAGCTACTAACTATATAGATTCCAGGCTGTCAACATGGTTATTATGCAAATGAGTGTAAAAAGCAGTGGATTTGTTGAATCTCAAAAAGCAGGAACTGTAAAGGGCTATTCACTTTGTGTAAGCTCCTACATGGTGTTTATGTTTCCCATGGATGTTGATGACATTGGGGGGGTGTCAGGTAACTTTGTTGTTTTTTGGGGGGTGTTTTGACTGTGTTTGCACAGTGAGCCACTTTGCACAAGCAGTAATGGAGATGCATTCTTTGTTTGAGTGAGCAGATCACACACGTATCAGATATGAGCTAGACATCCAAAAATAGAAACTGGATGCATTCAATCAAAATTGTTGATCACTGCTGGGCATTGCACAAATCCAGCAAACAGGGCTGCGCTGTGCTCATTTCCATTTATAGGAGTTTGCATAACTACACTACTGCGCACTGAAGCAGGACCTTTATATCATGTTACTTATACCCTAAGCAGGTGAATTCCATCTTAATTAAAAAATCAGAAATGGTAGACTACTCAAGAAATGTACATGTAAAGTACGCATACAGCCTATATTCTGATTTTTCCTCAATACTTTAACAGCATTGGAGTAGAGACTTGGAAATATTAACTGAGATAATGCTAGGGGCTCCTGCAGCTATTCTACATCTGCATGTGCTAGAGGCAAGTCAATGCTGCTGGTGCTGTTGATAATAGACCTAGGCCAAGAAAGAGAAGAATGTTCAGGCCCAGGGTAACCTTCCAGGTGCTACTAAGGTATGTGTAGCCCTTAAGATATTAGCTACAGGTACTTTTCAAAGAGCAAATGGGGTCATGATGAGGGTGTCATAGGCATAAAGGATACTCCACCAGGTCCTAGATGCTATGCTCCTACATGCCAGTGAGCACATATCATTTCTCCTTACCCTGAAGAGAGGGACAGCAATATGCAATGGTTCTAGCATTTATCACACCTCCCTGAAGTACTGGGTGCCATAGATTGCACTCATGTACACATCTAGGCACCACCTGGTGAGCAGGGTAGAATCTGCATTAACTGCAAGGGATAATATTCCATCAACTTGCAAGTCCTGTGCAATGCTCAGGGGGATTATCTTTAATGTGTGTGCTGGCAACCATGGCGATTATCATGACTCCCTTATCTGGCACACATCATAGCTGTACCAGATGTTTGCTAGGGGATATCCCACAGGGCCATTTACTGGGGATGCTGGCTATGGCCTGGAACCATGGATGATGACACCCATCAGAAATGCACACATACCCATGGAACAATGCCATAATGAGGCACACGCACAAACTAGGAACATCACAGAATGTGTGTTTGGGCTTCGGAACTCATGGGTCCAGTGCCTAGATATTTCCGGTTGAGCCTTGCAGTATACTCCACACACGTGCACAAATATTTACAGTATGTGCTATCCTCCACAATCTGATCCTGCAGAATCAGCTGCAGCAGTATCAGCAAGGGGAAGTGACATGCATCCCTCCCCACCAATGCCTAGGTCACCACAGTCACAGTCACAGGAGGACTAGGAGGAGGAACCCCCAGCTGCTGTCTCTCTAGGCAGATGTAGGCATGCTCAGTATACCCTTCCTTTGGCTAAGAGACAATGCATAGCACATTCCCTAACCACTTATGGACTTAAGGACTAATATCCTTCTCCTACTCACAAACTTACATTAAAAATGATGCCAGGCAACTCACATAGACTGTACCTATCCATATTTTAGCTGTGTACTGCTTGCATCAGACAGAGTCAGCCCTGAACTACAGTTGTGTCAACTGCTGCATTTGCAAGGTAGGTCATTAACCTACACTGTAGTCTTGTGAAATATTATGACATATTCTTTGTATTTATGAACTTGGTACACTATGCAAGTAAATAGTTGTGACTTTGTACAGAAAACTAAATAACATGTGACTGTTGACACTATTATACTAGTACGTGTCCATTTGTAATTAGTAGGCCTCATGCATGAAACCTTCATACAGTCCTACTGCAGCAGATTACTGGTATATCATTCAAGACAATAGTTAGAAAGTGAGGCTACACATTGCAGTTTCTGTTTTCAGACCCATCTGTATCCTAACAGTAAATGTAGTTTGTTCACCTACTCCCCAAAACAGCGGTATCCCCTTGTAGCTGCCATAACAGTAACTCTTCAATGCCACCCTCAAACACACGGTAAATGGGTGTTTGTCACAATTATTATCCCCCACATTTCCAGGAGAATACTGTAGATTATATCATACATTGTATGTGTTAGGTAACTCATGTATAGCAGTGTACATTGCTATGCAGGTGGTTGTGTGATGAATGCCCCTTGTTCTGGTAAGCTGCTTTTGTTGCCAAAAGGACTAAGATAGCCATCCTGTCTGATGAAGCTGTAATGCTGTTGAGGGTTTGAATCCTGATATACGTAAAGGTTTTGGATGTGTACTAGCAACAGTTTGTGTTTTACAGACTGTGACTCTGTGTCCCGTACTGTTATCAAATTTGTCTTGTCTTAATTCCACATTTGCATGATGCACCACATGTTTGAAACCTTTTTGACAAGGCTTAGACAGTTTGGGTGGAGGGCAGCAGTGCAGAAACAATGAAAAAGGAAATAAGATTTATGTCTGACCGCCAAACACCGATATCGGTTACATTCAATCAATGCCATTAGTAATAGTGAAATCCTAGCCTGGATAATGTATAGGAGTGGACCATAGTAGTAGGTATATATTACATAACAGTAAAACTCAGATGTAAGGAATGTGCCTCATATTTGCACACTGCTTACAGATGCGCAAACAGTATAAAAAAGGCAAAGGCTCATGCATATATACTTAGCTAACGACAGTGCAAATCTGGTGCTTCTTGGGCTATAGCAATCTCTCTTTCTTTCACTCTGTCTCTCTCCCTATGTGTATGTGTGTGTATATATCTATATATATATATATATATATATATATATATATATATATATATATATATATATTAGTAAATAACAAGATATATATATATATATATATATATATATATATATATATATATATACATATATATATATATATATATATATATATATATATATATATATATATACATATACATACATATATGTCCATAGTGTCCTACATACCTATCAAGCTCTTAGAGTAACAAATCAGGACAAAGCAACAAATAAAGGGAGGGAAAAGGCCCAAAAATAGGGACCCTTTTTAAAATATTGCACTTACAAACTTAGAAAGGTGATAGATTAACAGGCATATAAGTTGTGAAGTCCAGATGTCTGCCATTATTTACTGACCTAATTTCTCAATGATTTGCCATTGATTTTCCAGACAACCACAATATTGTGTGAAACAGACTACAAATATGAGTCAAGCATCTGGACATTATGCAAAAATTTGGACAGTTGAGAGGTATTGTGCCCTATCATTCTCAGATGCCATGTCTCCCCTAAGACTACATCTGGAAACATTGCAGGTTAAGAGTACAGTATTAGTATATTTACATATACTGAAAAGCCATCCCTTTGTTTCCCCACCAATAATGACAGCAACAGGCACAACAACCCTGGGTCACCTTGAATTCTCCAGAGACATATCACCCCCTGTACAAGTTGTAAGATATGATGTTGTGTTCTCCTTCATTGACAGGGTCAATTGATGGTGCTCACAGGGTTGCTAATCCAAATGCAAATAGACAAATAGGCATAATAAGAGTACTAGGCTACTAAGCAGTATTCGTCTGCTAGGCTACTAGCCTCAGATGACAGTACAAGGCAACGTGACTATGCACAAGCTGTTGTTGAACACATGGCTTGATTATGTCATCTACCATAAGATCATCTGCAGTCCTGTTAAAATTAGACTTGTGCTGTGGTGCATGCATTAAGTACTCTGAGCTGTAGTCTATAAACCTAGATAGGTAGTGGTTCTAATCTCACTGTAGTCAAGAGTGTGTGTGTGTGTGTGTGTGTGTGTGTGTGTGTGTGTGTGTGTGTGTGTGTGTGTGTGTGTGTGTGTGTGTGTCTGTGTATAAACAAATGTGGAAGTGTGTATCCCAATCCAGCTTCACAAGTGGCATGGTTTCCATTGCTTTGATGCTTGCATAAACATCCAGTCAAGGCAGGCCTCCAACATCTTGTCCTCCATGTGGCCTGTTGATTTCATCTACCATAAGATCACCCACAGTCCAGGTTGAATCATGATCTACAGTGCAGAAGATCCCGGGTTTGAGTCTTGGCTAATAATGCTTTAACCTACTATGATCCTATACCTTGCTGACCCCCTTTAAGCACAACCTTGATGAGTGGATGGAAAACCACAAATTTGTACCAGGGGTTCCACCTGTGTCCCTCACTGACAGGGGTGACAGGTGTTTACTGAGGTTACCTTTTGGGGATAAACTATTGTCTAGCTTGTAAGAGCTCCAGGGCCATAAACCTAGTAACTTCCTATGATCCTATGATCCTATAGGTAGGGGTTCTATCCTCACTGCTGTCAACTGTGCATGTACACATAGAAATGAAAGTGTGCATCCCACATTGAGTTCTCAAATGGCATGGTGTTGCATTGTTTTGGTGCTAGCACAACCACCCAGTTGAGGTAGGTCTCCAATCTCTTGTCACCCGCATGGCCTGTTGATGTCATCTACCATAAGATCACCTGCTAAAACAGATTTTTGCTGTGGCACGTTCATTAAGTACTCTGATCTGTAATATGTAAACCTAAATAGGCAGGAGTTCTATCCTAACTGTAGTCAACTGTGTGTGTGCATATATTTATTTATTTTACATTTGTTGACCGGGATAGTCCGACTGGATATATATCCATTTTCAGTGGGGGCCTGGGGAGAAAAGCTCCACATACCAAATAAGAGACAGTACATACATCACTGAGTGATAAACTCAGGCAGACATGTTTAGGAAAATATAGACAAAGAATACAGGCAGATATCAATACACACAATGTGCCGACTTACATCTGATTGGCAAAGAAGTATCAGAAAATGTGAACTTAGAATACAATCATATCTCATAATTCACAATGCTTAGACATTCAAATGCTATGAGGCATAGATACTTGGCTAAACAGAAGGTTGGGTAGCAAGACATGTATTAGTGAAGTTGTTAGTCAGGTTTAGAACAAAAGCACAGGCAATGAGATGTGAGATATTTTTTGAGTTCTCTTTTAAATAGGGGTAGTGAGGTTTCCTTGGTAATGGTAGTAGGGAGTAGATTCCAGATTTTACTGGTTGAGTTGGCAAATATAGCATTTCCTGCAGAGTTGTTGGATTTTTGGGTCAGTATCATTCATTCATCAGCTGAGCGTAATGGCCTGGGGGCACTATGAATGGTGAGAATATTTTTGAGGGCAGGGGTGTTATCAGGTTGATGGAGCATTTTATGTGCTACTATAAGCTGGTTGAACTGTAGATGGGTAGGATACTCTGGCCATCCCAGTGCTTTGAGGTAATGGCAATGGTGGATCCTAAAAGCCATGCCAGTAGAGAATCTGGTTATATGATTGTAACATCCTGACAATTTGTTGAGATCAGTTTTAGATAGGTTGGTGAGTACAGGGGAGGCATACATAAGGGTAGAGAAGAGGTGTAATCTTGCAATAGCTACCCTAGCTAGGGTGGTGAGGAAAGGTTTGGCTCTGTACAAGGAGCCAAGTTTTTGTTGACTGACTTAATAGTATGATTGACATGTTTATCAAATTTAAGGTTGTTGTCTATTATTACACCTAGAAGCGTTGTATGGTCATCAGGGGAGATAATGGTGTCATTGCTAGATTTGATGTTGAAGGAAGGAGGATAAATTCTATGGTTAGGGGAGAAAAGTAGTAGCTTGGTTTTGTTAGGATTTAGAAGCAGGCAGCAATTAGCAAGCCATGTCTCTACCATGCTGAAAGTGGTCTGGGTGAGGGTTAGAAGTTGTGTAGGAGAGGAGGCGGAGCATATTAGCATTGAGTCATCTGCATATTGGATGCAGGTGGCTCCTGGGATGGTGGTGTGCAGATCATTGATAAAGACAGAGAAAAGAAGGGGACATGGTATGGACCCTTGTGGGACACCTAGGGTTATAGGAAGTTGGGATGACAGCTTGCTCTGCCATAAGACATCCTGCTGTCTACCGTTTAGGTAGGAGTGAAACCACTGTATTGCGTGCTGGTCTAAACCGATGGTTTGTAGGGTATTGAGCAGTAGCTGATGGTTGATCATATTGAAAGCTTTTGAGAGATCTAGAAAGAGTGCTGAAGATAGTTTGTTGTTGCTACGATGAAGATTGATGACATTAGAGAAGGATAGAAGAGCTGTGGTGGTACTGTGGAATGGCCTAAAGCCATGCTGAGAGTCGGTGAGCTTTACGTTTTGAATAAGAAAGTGCATCATTTGTTTGTGTATGCATCTTTTCATGATTTTAGCCAGTGATGAAAGAATGGCTATAGGTCTAAAGTTAGAAAATTCTGTGGAGCTTCCTTCTTTATGGAGAGGTATAACATGTGATATTTTCCATATTACTGGGATGGATCCTTCTGAGATGGATCTGTTGATCAGTATAGAAATGGGAAGTGTTATGGCATCAGCTGCTTTTTGAAGATATTCAGCTGAGAGGTGGTTGGCAGCTAGTGTAGTAGGTTTTTAACTTTTTGAGTAAGGTCCGGTTCAGGTTGGTAGGTGCAGTTTGAAAGGTAAAGGTGGATTGGGTGCTGGGTAGATCAGGGCTAGATGTGCCAGAGCTGGTGTTTTTGTCCGGTGGAGTGAGATGGGTAGCTATAGAGACTGGATAGTTTCAGCAAAGAAGGAGTTGAAGCTGTTTGCAATTTCTACAGCAGATTTATCAAGGGCAGCTGATGGGGTAGGAGTGGCAGAACAGCCTGGGTGGAGAAGATTGTTAATACCAGCCCAGAACATTTGAGGTTTTAGCTGATATTTTTGTGGTAGGAGGGTGTAGTATTTTTTTTGTCTAAAATGACAGATTTCTTGGTCTGGTTCCTTAGCTGGCAGTATCTTACTTGGTCCATAGGGGCTTTGGTAACATGCCACCTGGCCCAGGCATTATTTCTTAGTTTAATTTTAGTTTTTGTTTCTTTAGATAGCCATGGTGCAACTGTGACTTTTACACATATGGTATGGGTAGGAATATGGTGGTTAAGGATAGCCAGAAATCTGGTATTGAAGTACTCAACTGCTTCTTGTAATGGGAGTCATTTCAAGACATTCCAATTACATGTTTTGAGTTCTTTTTGGAAGTTGTCATGGTTAAAGTTCCTGATGTTTCTTATAGTTTTGTAGGTGGGCTGGTTGGGAATGTCGGCTTTGAGCCTAATGATATAGGTAAGGCAGTGATCACTTAGATCATCGGGTAATGTACCTGACTTGTACTTTTGGGGGTGATTGTTAATAAGTATCCAGTCAAGGATATTATCTTTGACTCTATTTTTGCTAAATCTGGTGGGGATGGCAATGATCTGAGTAAACCCATGGAGATTTAAATGGGTGGAGGGAGTTTCAGAGGAACAGGTGTTCCAATCAATGTTAAAGTCTCCCAAGGCAATGGTTTCCTGGGGATAGTTAGAAGCTAGCCAATGTAAGATATTTTCTAGAGTATTATCATTCTTGCTGGGTGGAATATAAATGCAGACAATGTATCTGCATTTATTTTTGTTTATTATTAGTTTGGTGATGAGAATTTCTGCATTGCCAAACTGGGGTGGCTGTTGGTTGTCAGTTGTTATTGTTAGGGTAGACCTGTATAGTACAGCTACCCTGCCACCTTTCCTGGATATCTGGTCCAGGCTAAAGATATTGCTCTGTGGGGTGGTTATTTCGTTATCTTTGGTCACTGGTTTTAGCCAGGTTTCTGTGAGGCAGAGGATATCAGGGGAGTGAAAAGCCAAGAGTCCATGTAGGCTATGGATCTTGTTGTTTAGGCTTCTGATGTTGAGATGACAGACCAGAAATGAGTTTGGATGTCTATCTATCTGGGTAGTACACGTTTGGTTGTTAGATGGTGTGCTTGGGTCTACTGTTGTGGATGGGCCAGGGTTGGGGTGGATGTCTCCATCCTTCATAAGATTAATTTTTAAGTTGCTTATGAGTCTTAAAAATTTGTTTATGATTTTTTCGTAGCTTTTGATTTTTAAGCTAATGTAGCAGTATTTAGTCAGCTGATGGTAATTGGGGGGCAAGGAATTAGGAGAGGGGGTAGTTATGTGGTGGATAAACTTATTAAATGCTGAGTTGGTGTCCAAGAGTTTGGATATTGGATTTTAAGATGTTGTACATATTCATAGGAGGTTAGGTGATAAGGAATGAATAGCAGCGGTACTAAGGGTAGCAGAATTAGTGTTTTAGCTGTAGTCATAGTAAATTACTAGGGTAGGGTCTGTGTTGAGTGCAGGTGGTCGATAAAAAAATTGAGAGACTAGAATAGCTATAGGTGAGTTAATATGGATAGAGGATGGATAGAGGGTGTATTATTGTGCTAGGAGTTTGCTGGGTTCTAGGAGCACATGTAGTTGGTTAGCTAATTAAGGGGGCACGCCAGTGGTACTATAAATGTAGTACTACTGGAGATGAGTGGGATATGGGTGCAGGGTGGGAAGAGGAGTGAACGAAGTGAGTGGAGTGGGGCTAAGCCAGTAAAGCAGATGCCTAGAGGCAGCATGTGCAGGCATGAGTTACAAGCACGCTTTTTTATTTGTAAGCCCTACAGCTAAATGAGTTGCAAGCACACTTTTTTGTTTCTTTTTATATGCCCAATACTCTGTTCCTAGGCCCTACTGTTAAAAACTACACAATTCCCTGTCTGCGTCTCAATTTACAATGCATAGAGCCCATTTTCCAATTCCCTTTTGTAGCACGCTTGTTTCATTTAGTTTATTGAGAAATGCACTGTTTGGAGGTGCAGAGCACACTACACTCATCTGTTGAACAGTAGAAAGCACACTGTTTTTACCTTAATTGGGGATGAAAGAAGGCTACAAGAAGGTCTAACCCTTCCAACCTACTGCTTATCAGCATAAACAGATTATAAGCGGGAGTTATGGGGACATTCACCAGTGCTTTTTTGGACCTAGTTTGATAGGTTTACAAGTGGCAAGGTATTTTAGTGAATACTGCCTTATTAAAATAAGTTCCATGGTGGGGAAAGTCTTCCGTACTTGTTGTTATTCCCAGAATGACCCTATATGCTTTTACAAGCCTTTCAGGGGGAGGTGAGGTAGGAACACCTTATTAAAACAAGTTCTGTGGTGGGGAAAGTCTTCTGTACTTGTTGTTATTCCTGGAATGACCCTATATGCTTTACAAGCCTTTCGGGGGGGGGGGGTAGGAACACCTTATTAAAACAAGTTCCATGGTGGGGAAAGTCTTCCGTACTTGTTGTTATTCCCAGAATGACCCTATATGCTTTTACAAGCCTTTCAGGGTGAAGTGAGGTAGGAACACCTTATTAAAACAAGTTCCGTGGTGGGGGAAAGTCTTCTGTACTTGTTGTTATTCCCATAATGACCCTATATGCTTTTACAAGCCTTTCAGGGGGAGATGAGGTAGGAACACCTTATTAAAACGAGTTCCGTGGTGGGGAAAGTCTTCCGTACATGTTATTCCCGTAATGACCCTATATGATTTTACAAGCCTTTCAGGGGGAGTTGAGGTAGGGACACCTCAACCAACTGGGACCTGATGCACTGGTTACTATAGTTAATGTAGGAGTGGAAGTGTGTATCCCACATTGAGTTCACAAATGCATGGTTTTGTACTGTTTTGGTGATTGCACAAACATCCAGTGAAGGCAGACCTCCAACCTCTTGTCCCTCATGTGGTTTGCTGATGTCATCTACCATGTGATCACCTGTAGACTAGCAAAAATCAGACTTGTGCTGTGGTACTTGCATTACTTACTCTGATCTATAGTATTTAATATAGACAGGTAGGAGTTCTGTCCTCTTTGCAGTTAACTGTGTGTGTGTGTGTGTGTGTGTGTGTGTGTGTGTGTGTGTGTGTGTGTGTGTGTGTGTGTGTGTGTGTGTGTGTGTGTACATTAAAGTGGAAGTGTGTATCCTACACTGAGTTCTCAAATGGAATGGTTTTGCACTGTTGTGGTGCCTGCACAAACACCCAGTCAAGGTAAGCCTCCAACCTCTTGCCCCCACATGGTCTGTTGATGTCATCTGTCATAAGATCACCTGCAGTCCTGTTAAACTCAAGACTTGTGCTGTAGCACATGCATTGAGTATTTTGAGATACAATATAGTTAATAATAAACTTACATAGGTAGGGGTTCTATTCTCACTGCAGTCAACTGTGTTTGTATGTGGGTGAGCAGTTGGTGGATGTTGCACAGAGCATTTTACAGCAGCCTAAGGGACACTATCCTTTTGTGTTAATCAGAAACTGTTGATGTCATCAGCTATATCAGATTATTGTGTGTGTGTGTGTGTGTGTGTGTGTGTGTGTGTGTGTGTGTGTGTGTGTGTGTGTGTGTGTGTGTGTGTGTGTGTGTGTGTGTGTGTGTGTGTGTGTAAGATGTGTGTGTGTGTATATGTGTATATATATATATATATATATATATATATATATATATATATATATATGTCACAACAGGCTGCGGTCACACATTGGCCTGACAGATGGGTAGCTGTCACCTTACAAGCACAAAAGACATGCAAGTACAACAAGGTGCACAGACTATACCAACAGCATTCCAAACACAAGAAATGTCAGCACCAAGGAGGTTTTGAAGAAAATACAATTCTTTATTGTGGCAACTCCAAAAATAGTGGCAAACCAGTTTCAGCAGTACTAATGTCTTCCTCAGTGCTAAAACCAGCTTTATCTGTCACCTCAACCTATATAAGACAGACAGCAGTGACATTACTGTTATTGTATGTACAAACATTATGACATCTATTTGCAATGGTGATGGACAGGATGACACATTATATCACTAAGAAGTCCACTTGGTCTTTGTTTTTTGCAGATGATATTGTGCTCTTTATTAATATTAGGGTACAGGTGTAGAGACCCTGAGGAGGCAGAGATATGCTTTACAGAGGAGAGGAATGAAGGTCAACAGGACTTATGCAGAATATATGCGTGTGTGAATGTGAGGAAGGATTGAGGAATGGTTAGAATGCTGGGAGTACAGTTGGCGAAGACATATGATGTTAAATACTCTTGACCTACAGTTCAGAGTAATGGTGAGTCTGGAAGACAGGTGTAGGAGAGAGCATGCATGGTGGAGTGTGTGGAGAAGAGTGTCAGGCATGATCTTTGACAGACAGGTACCATTAACATTGACATGGTGCCTCTGACAAAAAAGCAGGAGTCATAATGTGTTGGCAGAATACCAGATGTTATGGTTTGCATTGTGTGGGCTAAGGATGGACAAGAGTATTAACCATACATTACAGGGTCAGCTCAAGTTGTACGGTTTGGAGATGAAGACAGAGTGGTGGGATTGTGTTGTTTGGATGTGCTGAGGAGTGATGCTTGGTATATTGGGGAAAGATACTAAGGATGGAGCTGCCAGGTAAAAGGAAAATAGGAAGGCCTAAGATAAGATTTATGGATGTGGTGACAGTGGACATGCAGGTGGTTTTTGTGACAGAGCAAGATGCAGAGGACAGTTAGAAATGGAAGCAGAACATCTCCTGTGGTGAGCCCTAATGGTACTGTCTAAAAGAATAAGTAGAAGAAAATGAGATCTCTATTTGGAGAAATCCTATCTGTACATTTGTGGCATGAGTGCACAGTAGGAGTATCTAATTGACGGTTACTGTGTCTGGACTCAGTTTGGGCTTTAACAGTGTGTCTTTGCATTACCTGCTCTGGATTGTGTGCAGAGGCTGTAACATTTTTCCCTCATACATGCAGAAACATCAATACACTTGCATTCAAATACAGTTGGCTGCTGCTATGTAGAAGAGCAGATCTAGCTGTCAGAATCTCTGTTACATAGCAAGCAGCAATTTTCCCACTTATCTATCAATAACAGAGGTATTGATCCACCTTATTAAGGACATCATAATGTACATCCAATAGATTAATGACCTGACAATGACAGTCAGATCACATATACCCCTCTTGTTTGCATTGTCCATGCAGATACCATGTTCAAACCTCCCATTATCAATTATAATTTCCCCTCTGTTTCCCCTGCTAGCATAGCTGACATGAGTTCTTGACTCAGTGCAGATAATGTCATACGTGCACTGAATAGCCTGTATCCCCAACATCACTAAATTATAAATTTCAAGAGATCCAGTTATAGTAGGGATCTATAATCAGTGCTCTCTAGCTTCAAGAAGGTTAACACTAGAAAGGTTGTCTGCTCACACACCTTGAGTGCTACTCATAATATGCACTCAACACAAACCATCACGTGTAAAGGTACTGCCCACAAACCAACCTAAACAGCATACACATCATAAACACAAACAGGCTACAATCAGACAATGCACAACATACATATCATCACCACTGTCTCACCATAACAGTTTTCAAGGCAATGGACATGTATCCTAAAGGTTTTTACAATAGTTGTCCATATAGTGAGATGCACAGATGCCTCACTCAACAGCTTAAATAAGGATATGTTTAGTGTCAGCTGTGTGGCAGACGTAGCCATCACAGCACACATGAATTAAGTCTCTCAACAACAAGTCTCACTCTTATTCAAGCATACTTCATCTTGGTATGCACAACTTGAGACATGGCTATATGAAATATATGAACACAGACATGACCATGACTAAGTTATCTAAAAATGTATCCCCACAAGGTATGTCCATATGTTTGAGCAGCATTGTATCGTGCCATGGGATGATACCACTATGTAAAGAACAACATATTCAATGAACATGCCTAAGTTTCTGGTGTTATAGCACAGTGATACAGTACCTGTCAGTATGGGATGAAATGGGGGATAGAGCATGCTGCTTTGCCAGATATAAGCCACTTGACTGCACCATGATCCCTTTATTAGGCAAGGTCACAAAAGCAGAATAACCAATGTGAAAATGTACACCTCCAACAAAGTGAGGGCCATGCTGCTACACCCTAGGAGTTCACATCTGAAGTCTCACTCTGTAAGCACTCTTCACAGTGAAAATGTTGATGTCTGTGCAATCACAGACCCCTGGTTCAAGGCAGCAATATTTACTTTGCCCTTGCAAGGCTACAATGCCTTCAAAACATCCACACAGCAAATGGAAATAATGTGCATCACAGAACATGTCATTTCTATTTACACTGAAGATTAGTATACCTCAAGACTGTTTAGAGAAAATAACTACTGTAGATAGGAAGTCCCTCCCTGTTGGCACCATTAATAGGTCACTGTCTAAAAATACAGAAGGCCACAAGCCTATATATTACTACATGGGCCAATTAAAGTAGAGAAAAACAACCTAGGCAGGGGTGAGTGAAAGTATACATCCATTGATTGGGATAATTATAGAACAACAAACTCACCTGCACAATATTACTTGCAGTTTGTAAACTGAAATGCCATGGTAGAAAGAGTGCAACAAGCACAAAGTTATCTCATATTCCAGACCTGTGCCTCAACAATATGAGTGAACAATATAATGGGACATTTATAGTGCCTGCACTGTTAATCCAACCATAAGCTGCAATGTTTTGAAGTAGATATAGCTACTGAATTTCCCAAAGGAGTCAGGTTCACAATAATCATCCAAGGTAACTACACACTCCTATGGGACAGTCTACAATACTTCTGGAACACAATTTCCACAAAGGTCATTAACAGCTATAGTACATTACTCCCTGATGTCCTGTCTACACATCTACACAAATGTATACACACAGTTGTGTTTGATAGGCTCATGCAAAGATACTCCGGAAAATATAAACCATACCGGTGTATGTCTGTCATAACTACATTATACAGTAAGTGAAAGAAGCTGTTGTTTACAGATACAACATTGAGAAACCAGGGGTGGAAGGCCACTTTCCTCAGCAAAAACATGCAGATAAGATACCCTCAAGAACCCACATAAAGCAACCATGCTAAGACTTTACACAACAACATGTCCAGGGATAACCAGAGGTCTTTCTTCATGTACATCTGCAAAATAATATAACTCAAATGTATTTGGATCAAATTGTATATGGTAGTGCACACCCTGACACAGTGTAACTTCCAAACCTGCTAGCAAACACGTTTGGCAGAAAAGAGTGCTCTCTGCCACCACCACACCTAGTACAAACCATGTGTGAAGCATCACCTCTGAGCTGTAGTATCTACAATGAGAACTTTCTCAAGACTAGGAATACAGTCACCATGGGACCAGATGGAATTCCAGCTTGTGTTCTTCATGTGCTTCAACAGTGAGCTACTCCCCTAGGCACCATATTCAATCACAGTCAGAATACTGCTGTTGTCCACATTGAATGGAATACAGTCACCGTTTTCCAACCACACAAGAGGTGAATGTCAAAATACAAGTGTAATTAAGAACCATAAATTTATGCAAACTGTCATAAGGCAATGGATACAGTTTGCATGCATCTCAAACACAAGGAAACAGGTGATCTCCAAACACTAGATGTGTTCCAGTCAGGTATTCTCAAGGGTCTCTTGTGGCTGCAAAACCTGGTGGGAGTCAAGACTATGACCAGAGACATACACAATGTCAAAGATGTGCACACATCCTATTGTAACTTGGCCAAGGCCTTCAATATAATCCAATATTTGTCGTCAGTGGGAAACTAACCAAGGTGAGTATCAAATCCTATGTTATCAGTTGGTTTTCAAATGAGATCACAGACCAGCTACATTCAATCACAGCATGGGACTTCACCTCAAGCAGCAGACATGCCACCTGTGTGGTAACAGAAGTGTCAGCGCTGAAGCCCCTCATATTTGACATATATGTCTCAGAAGTCCTGAACAAAACAGAGAGTCTGTAGCACTAATGACCGCTGACAAAAGCCATGAGTGCTACATGAACTACACAGAAATGCATCAGCATTCCCTGTGGTAGTAATAAATGTTCCTGCTTGTTATAAAATAACCATTAGTACACTATTCCCCACTTCTTTATTGATAGATCTTGGAGCACATGTCAGCTGCAAACTGGGTCTACTGTGAGGAGGTACACATTCTCCATCGTACATCTGATTAGCAATGCCATTATATCAATAGCAATATATGTTAGCAATCCCCTATACTCTAATTGGCTGTATGAAAGAATATAAACCACTCTTTGAAATATATTTTATCTGACACCTGTACTAACTTGACAGACTTCAGACATGTCTGGTAATAAAACATCACAGGGTCTCTAATATATGTCTTCTATGGGCAGAATGACATATCTATCACTGTATGCAGTATCATATGGATAGCTTTAAGGCAGATTATGTATGCTTTATAGGGCTATCTGTGGCCAAAATTGGATTAAAATGCTGCACATGCATAAGTAATGTGGTATTTCAGTTACCTCTTCTAGGGAACTCAGTGTACACTTTGACAAACTTAGAGACAGATACAACTCTCAAAGGTCATCTCTCTTCTGCAGTAGGCTTGAAATCCATGTCAAGCAGAGCACCTCCATCACCCTTTTGAAGGACAGGCTGGATGACCTGCTGAAAAAACCTTGTCTGCTATGGATCACTGCTGCTTCACTTCTGGGCATGAGTTTTCCTTGCTAGACAAAATTTGGCCATGCATTATATCTGACTGCTAATATTATATTGTGATGAAATGGCTATGCTTCTAAACACCATCAGGTCAATACCCTAGTTACATCCTATGAACCTTGGAACCTATGGTGATGTACTTGCAAACAGGAACATTATACTGTATTACCATTCTGATGAGATTTGTCTTCAGTGCTGACAAACAATCTTGAGCTCTGAATCTGATGGGTTGACTTTGGATGTGCACCCATACTTTTGTACTAAACAATCCTTCAAAAGAAAGTTAGATGTGTTAATGAGACACATTTAATTGTCAGACTTCACAGCCCATACAAAAGCATCCACTATGAATTACATACATTATTATGCTAGCAACTATCTAAATAGCTATGTACAATCTTGACAGGTACAATTATCAGTTCAACAGTACAAATGGTAGTAATAATGTCATATTAATATAGATTATCACCCTGTGCATCAGACACATAGCTTTAGTATCCCTGAATCCGAAAGATAGATGTCAGGGATGTGGCTCAGTTATCACTACTTGCACAGGGTGTTGTGCGTGGGTGAGGAGGGGGGGCAGGAGGTCTAGGCTGATACAAAAGACTGGCAAGTGTGTGTGCGAGTAAGCAAGGGAAGTAGGCAAGATGGACCACGTAAATGTTGATTGTGTGTCTGTAGGTCCCCTCAATGCGACATTGGTGTGTGAGTGTCTGCATGAACACAGCCAAGCTTAGTGCTAGCCCTACATGTATATATTCCGAACATCTGTGAGCCATGCATCGTAGAGCTGACAATTCATTGTCTCTGCCAACAAACACAAGAACTGGCACTGCCAAGAATTGCACTGGCACCTCCATGCCCAACATCAGAAGCTGTGCTACTACCTGAAGTTGACTGATGTCTGATGGATACGGTCCCTTCACAGGAACACCCAGGACCATGACCCAATGGCCTTCTATGTCTGGGTGTGGACAGCATACTCCCTGTCTCCACTCAACATAGTTGTACACCAATTGTGTGGAGCACAATCCTATGCACCAGAACTGGCAGTTCAGCTCAGGTGACAAAATCATCCCCTCTGCCTCTGCTCGCAGAGGGGACCACAGGCCTGGCACCTGGGGAAGATCTACATGAGGGTCCAGATAGGGCAGGGTCAGCAGGGGGGGCACCAGACTGGGCCTCATTGCTTCAGGTGGTGGAGCGAGTGTAGGCAGATCATGGGGAACTGGCCTACCCTGCTGTGCTGTAGTAATAACATAAATAAAATTCAAACCAAAAAGTAAATAACACCTAAAACAAATTGAATGAAATTTATAAAAAAAAAAAAAATTATAAAGCAGTATAAAAAGTTTCAAATTATATAATTAAGAACAAAATGTAAACTCAAAAAAATGAAAATGTATTTCACAACAACAAATTATGAAATTATACATAATAAACCAAAAATAAGAGGCAAAAACAGATAATATAATAAGTAATTTAATTATATAAATATTACAATCATAATAATAAAACAAATAATAAATACAAGAAATCCTTTAATAAATAAAAGAAGTGAAGGGGGTGAGAGGAAAAAGAGGAACATTAGTAACTTCACAGACAACATAGAATGCTTTCTACAATTAAGGTCTTCTATTCTGTTACATTTTATTGTTAACAATCTCAAATGCTAAGGACTTTCTTTATTACTTGGAATACATGTACAGTGATTACACTTGAAAGCAGGCCATTCAAGACACAGCTCTATAGGTATACCCTTCAAATTCTATAATGATGATTACATAACAGTACTGTGTATTTTTTATTGATGATAGGCTAAAACAGTATTGTAAACAGCTGAGCTTTACATTTGTGGAGTGTGGTGTTAGAACCCACAATCAATGACTACTGTAATACTGTACTTTTCCTTTGGAACATAATGCAAGCACTCTTTCCTTTTACACTTTATAGACTCGTGTTCACTGTTATCTGAGAATGTGCAACTGTTGCTTTGTTACAGACCATACCTCTCCACCTTTTAGAGCAGGATATCTTGACATGTCATAAATTGATGGGTGTACAATGACCCATAACTAAGAAAATATTTCATATATTGCTGTTACACATGTGAATAGTGGCAAATGATTTGTGTTAACATACATTTTGACACCCATTTTATTGACTTCAGTATGAATTACTTCCAGACAACCATGAGCCCTACAATGAACAGAACAAAACATTGAATCTTAAATGTGGGTATTCAGCATAAATATGTACAGTTGATAGCCATGCTACAGAGTAATGCATGCATACTTGGTTTTACAGTTCAGACATGCATTCCCATGTTCATGCAACTGTATGATAATAGCAACTAATCCATCTATTACTGCTAATGCTGCAATAACAGTACTTCATATAATTATCTTACTTACCACATGCTTGTCACATTCTGGACAATCTCCTTGCATGGGACCTCACAATTGAGGCCCTCTCTTCTGCAGCTGTGGAAACAGGGGAAAAGAAAAAGCATTATGGATACTAGTTTCGACAATATTCAGCTTAAATATTTACAGATACTACAAGGAAAGCATACATGCACATCTCTGGGGAGTGCTCTGCCTGGCACTCCCTGATCTAATGATCAAGGGTATCCCTTTTTCTGTGGTGCAGGTTGTCATAGTGGTGATGACATTGTTCCCCAGTGTGAGGGATACCAGTCACACTGGTAACAGCCCTGGACAAACTATCCCAGGAGTCTTATTTATATTGGGAGTTGGTGTAGTTCTCTTGCAGCAGTCAGGGCCCATGGTCCTTAACCAGGAGCCCAATAAAGACTTGGACTCCAGGACACCTCAGCCCTGTGCTCTGAAATACATTCCCTCACCAGCGCCTGCCATTGCTGATCAAGGTCAAGCTCAAAATGTCTGTGATACAATTCCCACCTATTCACCTTTCAATTTCAATAGCATGCTTTCCTGCCAATTGCGTTTACTGAGAGTGCACACTGTCTATGTTTTGATAAAGTTCAAAAAACTGTGCTCTGCTTACCATCGCACAAACATGGTAAAGCAAGTGCATTGGTTTGCATGATGCTAAGCGGTGCTCACCTTTTACAAATATATCAAAAAATAACTTATGACCAATGCTATTCCATGGTTTATTTATTTCACTAACACTTTATTTGTATAAGCTGCAGTGTCAGCACATTTGAAATAACATTTACATACCCTGGAGTAGAACCCAGGCTCATTTGCACTACACTCCAACACTCAACACGTCACCACAGGTCTTTTTGTCTGCAGTCTGTATTTTAATATGTATTGATAATTTGATGGTATGCACGTAGCTCAGCCACTTACTGGGTTTGTGAGATGCCCAGCAGTGCTATGCAATAGCAATTGAAAGCACCCTGTTTCTTTTTTTGGATGTCTGGGTCAAGTCTAATACATGGGTGGTCCCATTGTGCAAGTGAGGTAAACACTGACAAATGCCACTGTGCACCATGCAAAAATGGCAAACAAATAAAAATTAGGAGGAAAAGCATACTATATAGATATAGGTTTTGGCTGATATTTTTGAGGTATTCTTCATAAAATGTGATGTTTTGTAATAATCATTCAGGATGGATGGCACTAAATGGTAACAGGTACTTTTATTTAGGACTAAGAGGTTGGGATGTATGGAAGCAGGACATGTTAGCCTTCTGTACATAGATTTATTATCCATGTTGTTCTACAAGGTTTTGCTACCAACACTACTGGGGGTGTGCTGTGAAACCTCACTTAGGCGTGCTGCACAACATTAATATGCATTGCATATTGCCTAGAGCATGGCATGGCCATGTACATGGATACACTCCATGTAGGCTCTACACAGAGCCTACACAGAGTTTATTGAATCCTGCAGTATATCTACTTGGGTCTATATTATATGTTCGATGTTTGAAAACTTCGAACGTTAAATAATCGAATTTAAATGTTTGAAGTTTCAAACATCGGACATATAATAATAATAAAAAAAAAAAACAAACAGAACTTACCTGACTAGTGTAGGCAGGGGGGAAAGCCCCCCTGCAACCCCCAACACCCCCCGCTCTTTAAATATACCAACTTCCAGACCGCACTATAGTGCGGTAAAGGGAAGATTTCCCTTACTGTACTGTAGTGCGGTCTTGGAGATGGTATATTTAAAGAGCGGGGTGTGGGGAGGGGACACACGGGGGCTTGCCTCCCTGCCTACAACCATTAGTTTTGGGGGGGGGTTGTTTTTTTTTACATATGTTCGAAGTTTTATAACATTGAACATTTAAATTCGATATTTTAACGTTCGAAGTTACAAAACTTCGAACATATGATATAGACCCTGTGTACTTATTGATGGAGAATAATAATGGCACTCCATTTGTTAAATAAATATATACATTTGATAATAATGACACTCCATTTGTTAAATAGATAACTATGGATCAGTAATAATCACTAGTTTATTTGTTCAGGAAATGGATTTTAGAAGTACATAACGAATTGAAGTTATGAACGGTGATCCAATCATAAATCTTTTTTTATTTTTGTTTTTCTTCCCTGCAGCTGACCATCAGCTGTCACTTGTGCCTTTCCTTGTTCACCAAGTCTACCACGGGTCCAACTTGACCCATGTCCAAGACCAGTGAGGAGATTAAGTATGTTGATGCAGCATCATACTCCTGCAGGGGAGTATGTCCCAACTCCTGCCTGTCACAACATCCTTGCTAGCTCCATGATTGTTGCCATTATGAGATGCATGCATACTGAGCATGTGCAACCTCCCAATTAAGTGGCTTACTGTTTATGCAACATGAAGCTGGCCAAGCTCATACTCTGCTTATTGCAGTGAGCCTAAACTGTCTCTATCCTCTGAGGATGGATGAGCAGACATTGGAGTCTCACTCCCATCCTTTCCTTGTGGCCTGTATACCACCCCCCCCCCCAATCAAACACAGGTCTTCTGGGATGCTGTAAAGGCATTATCCATCTGTGCCATAGGGCTGACACTGGGAAAAAAACTTTGTAGTATTTGGAGATTCTTTGTTCTGTGACATCAATTAATAACTGTAATGGAACCTGTAGTGCTTGAATAGTACTACCTCAGTGAAAATGAGCAGACTGTTTTTTTTTTTTTTTACTCTTTAAAAACAAAACTTTCATTGCTTTTCATCATAAAGTAGTAAATAAAAGACATGCATGTTGTTGCCTTTGTCCTTGTCTCTTCAATGCAGTTATACTATGTGTTTCCTGAATGTAAAAATCTGAAACATAGTGTTGTAATCATTTATTTTACCCAAAGGTGTGCTTCTGTGCTTCCTATTATATGAGATGTTATACTGTCCCTTGGATAACATTGTTAAGGGTTTATTTTCTGGTGGTACTTCTGTAGTTCATTCTTTTTTGTCGTTTGATTTTCAGACACTTTTAGACTGTCACATCATGGGCACTATCTTGAATTAAAACTCACATCATTCCTTGATCTTTTATTACCTGTGATGGGGACATGTATTTTTAGTGTTCCATATTGAGTGGATCTGTGACATAAAGGTGATATCAACAGCAGTGCATTAAGTGCTGTTAACATTACTTTCTTAAGTTTATGCATGCCCTTTTACCTATCTGTTGTTCGGTTGTGTGAACAGTTATGCCACCTTTCAGACACACTATCTATACCAGCTTCTCGGGATGATGTTTTGTCACCAATATCTGTCAACTGTCCTAAAGTCAGCTTTAAAATGAAAATCATGATTTTTTTGGAAATAAAATGAAAGTTATAGTCACATTTTTTGTTAGTTTCATTTTTGTGTGCATATTATCACTGTTGAAGTTTGTTATGGAGGCTGTACTGTATGAATGTCGCTGTTACAATGCTTAGCAGTATGAGATTTATGGGCGCTAACTGAAATTCCTCCCACCATATCTACAATCCTCAGAATGCCCGCTGTGAATATGCAATAAAAATATATGCAACGTTGAAGAGTGGTGTATTCTGAAGCCACTCCTTACTCCAAGGCACAGACATCTCAAAGATAGTGCCTGTAAGTGATGAACTGCATCTCCTGTGTCACTAACTATAAATGCTTCAATGGTGATACAACAGGCTTTGACACTTATCCTATTTATTTGGAAATTTCAGTTCAGTTTGCAAAGTTGTTACACTCACAGTTACAAGTCTCTTTCTTCTGATGAGGCGCTAGTATTTATACATCACTGCCTAAGTATAACAAGGTTATTTATTTTGGACTTTTTCTTATGCATTGTTTTGTAAATGAACTCTGTCCATTACATTGCTGTTAACTAAAGGACTATATGTTCAGCAGATTTCATTGTTTAAGTGAAAATAAAGTTAGGATAACATTGACTTGTTATGATTATTAAATATTTGATACATTTGCAGTATGCTTTCTTCAGTGGATTTAATGCCATTCTTCCTAATGTGGTCAGTCATGGAAAGTATGCTGGTTGTGTTTCAATGATGTAGGAAGCAGGCATCTATTTTTGGTACTAGTGTCCTAGCCTTGAGAAACAAGAATGAGCAATGAAGAAAATCATTCAGGAAATTGCAATGAACAGCTTCTGATGTGCTCTATCACCTTGCAAGGTTGGGACTTTCTATGACTGCAATACGCCAAAGGCTGTGGAATTCAGCTTCTACTGTAATATGCTTGCAGTCTTACACATGACAGGCAGATATCCATGAATCTGATATATGATATATGGGGGCATACTACAGTTCTCAATTTATTTTACCCCTTCTTTTTTTTCCATGCCTGCCATTCTTCAAGACTGAGTGTCTTAAGAAGACTTCAAATCCCACAGCAAGAGCAAGCAGTAAGAAGCAGTAAGCAGATCCAAATATTTTTTCAATAGCGACCCAGCTGAGGGTTTAGAGCCAAATATTTTTTCAATGGCAAGCTAGCCTGCATCTGAACCTACACTCTGCATTCAAACACAGGGGGAGTGATGGTAAGCCCTGCAGAGGGTTACTTCAGTTAAATTGCAGTAACTAACATTTGTACATATGTGTCAATTCTGAACAGAAGTAGTCCAGTTTATGCAGCTTGCAGTAGTAAAGTTTTTTAGACGTCTACATCCGGAGTGAGACAGAAGTTCCAGTCGCAGTGCCATAATTTCACTAAAGAAAAGGGGGATATCCACTAGCCCAACAGTCCACTGCCTGTTGTGCTTCACCAGCTTCTCAAGTGACTCTGAAAAATTTCTAGCCATCAGCAACAACAGCCTGATCACCTGTTTTCTTGCTAACTGGTAAGACTTTTTTCTGTAGCACATATTTAGTGTGGATGATGTTAAATAGTTTGTATATTTCTTAGACAGTTTGTATATTTTTAGACAGTTTGGATGTTTAATTAGACAGTATGGATATTTTCATGCATAATTCAAGCAAATGTAAAAAATTGCAATGTTGGTATACACAGCATATTAGTAAATGTAAAACTTTAGTAGGGCAGGTTGATAGTAAGGCATTATGCAAATGTATTACAATATTTAACTGGTATCTCAAAGAAAACTGTGGGGTATGACAAATGTTTATTGTGTGCTTCAACAAAAACTGCATTTTGTGTATTATGTCATAAAAAAGTATTACATGATGTTGCTAAAACAATAGACTGTGAAGACAGATCTGTTCATGATAAAGAATTAACTAAGGCCAAAGTGTTTCCATTATATTCAGATGTTAAACAGTTATAACCTGTCACCACATGTGAGTCAAATCAGTTACTGATAGAACCCTTAGTACATTTTGTTACAAAAAATGTAGTAAACTTCTAAAAAAGAGACACAATGAGTTCAGGAAGTTTAGACAAGTTATACAAACATTTTTTCAAAAGTGCATCCTTTTGGAAATCCAGTTTCGGATGACCAAAGGCAAAATGATTCAACAATGGAATTTCTATTTAAAGGATGTTTTTTTAAATTGATAATAGCTATCATACTAACTATTATTGTATTGCTTAGTATTAAATTATACTTACAACCTGATAATCAAACTCTAAAGTTACATAAGAGAGAGAGTAAAGAAATGTGGAAAAATGAACAAGACTGGTCACCATCTTTTAACACTTTTTAGCAAGACAATGTTGGTATGCAAAAAGCATGAATGTTTCTAATTGTTGGGTATGTAGTTTAATACCAAAAATAACAGGGGTAATGCCTCTAATACCTATTCCACTAAATTCTCTTAGTAGTTGGAGGGTATTAATAAATGAAACTGGAGATCAAATTATAAATGTACAATTGCGTAAAGCAAGAGTACAGTTATCTGCTATAGTACAGGGGATCACATGTTTTCAACAAAATGGAACTGTTCCAGTGGGTAATAGCATTTGTATTCAAACAATTGAAATGGTAAATGTTCACAACCACATACCAGTACGTGGAGTATTTTCTCATGGTTTTCCTATTTTAATACCAATTAAGGGTCAATTAATATTAAGTGATTCAGCAGTATTTCATTTTTCATAAAATGATAAAAATGAGTGTAAAACCAATATTACATGTTGGAGAAGTAAAACAGATAAAAACTTTACAGTTGTACATGATAAAACTCCTACTATGGGGCAAGTAAATGGCAGTCTGGTAAATAGCAGTGTTGCTCTATCAGATGGGTTATATTACATCTGTGGTAAATATGCTTATAAATGATTACCAAAGGGATGGGATGGCACCTGTTATATAGGATTAGTGGTACCAGCAATGCATCATATAAAAGAGTTACCAAAAGGAAACATTAGAAATGCAAAAAAGAAAAGGGATATATTACCTGTGATTGAAAGTCCAGAAAATCCAGTAGACACCTTAGATACATCACATATATATCATCAAAAATCTTGATTATATTAAATTAAAAGATATGGATTTAGGAGATGATGTAATATCTGGAGCAGGTATTTTCCCTTGGTACGGGGTTGCAAAAGCCATCTGGGAGCTGAGAAAACTATCTAAACTAGTTGAGGTATTGGCAAATGCCACTTTTAATGCAGTCCTTGACATTACTGTGGAAATGACAGCAATACGAACTATGGTTTTACAAAATCGAATGGCATTAGATTACATATTAGCATCCCAAGGGGGTACATGTGCTTTAATAGGAGAACAATGTTGTACATTTATTTCAGACAAAACAGAATCTGTAAAAGCAAATTTAGAAGTAATTGCACAAGTGTCTCAATATACTAGAAAAAACTGGAATGATGACTGGAGTGAATGGTTTAGTAATCTGTTTACAGGATGGGCAGGAAACATCAATGTATTTTTAATTTCTTTTATTGTTATTGTAATGCTTGGTTGCATATTATTTACATGTATTAAAGTCTGCTTAGCAAAAGCTAGTCAAGTTACAGTTATTAATTGTCATAATGAAAAAGTATTATCAAATAATGCTGAATTTATTTCTCTAGTTTAAAATAATAAAAAAAAGAGGGAATTGTTAGAGTGTGCTCAACAATATACTAAGGCTGAAAATAACTTTGCTACAAATATGCAACATAAATAAGGAATAAGATAAAGCTTGCTCAAATGTAGAAAGAAAGTTTAGTAATATGTGATTAGCATCCGTACTAAATGATTGTGGCTTAAAAAATACACACATCAAGAAAGTTTAAAATAAATGACTGTGGCTTAAAAAAAATAAGGAACTTGCTTTTGAGTGTATTACACACACATCAAGAAAGCTGACTTCTTACAGACGTGACAAGAATGTAATCTGCTTTCAATGGACAACAGGACATGTTTTTTTAAGAACGTTTTAAAAAAACAAGACATGTGTTTATCCACAAGGCGTTTCCTTAAAAATATGCTTTTCTCCACTTATCAGCATTTGCACAAGAACAGATGTGTTAGCATTTGCGTCATCAAGGCAGTATCTTTCCAAAACCTAGAGGGTGTGTGTTTAACTAAAATATGTATAAAAAGTCTGCATTAAATCTAGTTATCTTAGAGGTATGGTAGGGACACAAGTCCTGAGGTAAATGGTATATCTCTCACATCATCTGTACTATATGAGAAGTAAAGTTGGAACAGTACTTTTAAGCTGCAACGTTGGTCCGTTTGGTTTATTATAAAAAGTTATTGGTTACTGCTCTCTAAAGTTGATGCTGCCAAGTATATTCTCTCATCAGTGTATATTCTGCAAGTTTCTGTATGCGACAGACTGTGAATGCAAATATAACCAGACTTTGAATTTTAGCAGAATCCAGCCAGCAAGACTGAGTGTCTTAAGAAGACTTCAAATCCCACAGCAAGAGCAAGCAGTAAGAAGTAGTAAGCAGATCCAAATATTTTTCAGTGCCTATTCATTAGCCATTACCAGAATCAGAACTGGTCATGAAATAGCAATCTTCTAAACAACCATGGAAAACTTCATTTTCTGCTGTATCCATCTTGTACCATATGCTGCTTATGTTTACAAATGTGAGGGTTTGCCATGCCTTCCTCTGTGTGCATGGATATTCCCTTATATTCTATATGATGTTTACAATACCGATGCAGCTTAGCAGAGCCAAGAGCATGTCTCAGACTTATGTTTCATGCTGTGCAGCGCTGTCTCAAGTAGATGTGCAGAAATACAATTGACTCTGCCTCCTCCATCCCTGCTCGACTGGCAAGCTTACATTGTCTGATGACAACTGTCAGCTCACAGTAGCTACTGCAGACCTTGGGCTAATAGCTTCTTCTGGGTTGTCTGAGTCACAGCAAGGTCTTTACTCTGCTCCATTCCACAGTCATCTGAATATCTTAGCTTTCCGTTTGGCATAAATGAATGCAGTGCAAAGCCATAGTCTGATAGAAGGGCCACTTAAATGACTACTATAAAAATTTCATATCAAAAACTTCACACAGTTAACAAGTTAAAATGTAATAATCCTGCAAACCATGTAAAAAAATAAAATGGACAGAGGAAGTACTTTACATTAAAATAAAAGAAGAAGCACTTAGTAAGAGGTAAAGGGCTAAATGTTAAATATTGTATTTTTTAGTAGTGCTCTCCCTCACCTCCTTAAGAAGGAACAATTTGCACCATTGTCTTTAGTGTCTTCCTTCACTGTGGTTCATTTTCTTTCACAGCTGCTACTACAGACAAAAATTCTACTACTACCACAAAAGTCGAGTACTTTCTTATTGGGCTCCTCTCAACTCTTTTTTTACATTATATTCAGTAAATCATTAAGCAAGCTACAGCCATGTTTCTTTTGTTTTTAAAAAAAGGTCTGACTTAATAGAAATACTTAATTTAAAGAAACATCTTTGTATTTACAATAGATTCTTTATAACACTGATATAAACAATATTTGTGCACCTATTTATATATCCTCGGGACATGTGCACTCTTAAAAAAGGCAAAGACAACTGCAATATGCTGATATATATAGTTCATTTAATCAAACTTAATTTTCATTGTATTTATTTATTATTTGTTTGAGCTAAATTTCAGAGGAAGAGCAGGGAGAAATGCTCCAGATACATGTCTTTATAATGAGGGAGGAAAGCCACATGAACATAGGGGGGACATGTAGACTCTGCATAAAAGGCTTCCCAACTAAGAATTGAACTGGAGAACCTCTTGTTGTGAGGCAACAATATAAGCAGTGGTTCACTGTGAGTGGCATTTTCTCTTTTCACCAGAGTTCTGTAACTGGGGAGTTCATATATTTAAGTGTGGGGGGGGGTGTTGGAGGCTTGCACTCCATGTTAAAAAATTTTTAAGCAGTAGCGTTGTTGCCTCACAGTAAGACGCTGTCCTGTATGATTCAAGATGCTGTCCTGTATGATTCTCAGCGAGAGCATCTTCTGTGTGGAGACATGTGTGAATGGGCGTACCTTCGTCGATGGTTGTGTGTCACGGCCGGCAACTTGGCACATAAAACTCTACTGCCAATCATTAGCGGACCGGAGTTCCGCTGTGGCGACCCCTAACCGGGAAAAGCCAAAAGACACAACATTTGCTGTATATGAAATTGTCTTAGAAATGTAATTCGCTGAAATGTTTTAGATGAAATGTGTTTTAAATTATTGTTTTTCAGTGATTTATGATTAGGTGAAAAGGTGATTAGATGAAACGTGATTCATACATAGAAATATGTATTTATGAGTGTAGTCTTAGATCTGGATGCACAAATTCCCAAACACTAACTAATCAAATAATCTTTACCATAGCCTTCATTAAAGAAAAAATATAATACCTGAATGTAACATAGCCAAACTGTTAATAAACCATTCAAATTCCACAAAAAATAATTGCAAAAAGGAGTTCAATCAGTGAAACAGCAACACACACACACACACACACACACACACACACACACACACACACACACACACAAACACACACACACACACACACACACACGGGTCCTATCTAAGTGATCGAAGTTTCAGAACTTCGAATTTCATATGGCAGAAACCAAATGATCGAAGTCTTAAAACGTTGAACACTTAAACAGAGATCTCCATACAGTGCAGAACAGGAATATTTCCTTTTCCTCACTGTAGTGCAATCTTGGAGTTGGTACATTTTTAATAGTGTGGGGGTTTGGGGGTGCAGGGGGGCTTGCCCCCTGCATAAATGTGTGTTAATTTGTTTTTTTTTTTTTTGAATGTTCCAAGTTTTAAAACATCGATCATATGGTCCCAGCCATATAATATTCAAAGTTTTGAAATTTCGATCCTTCAAAGTAAACCCATAAATATATATATCTATATATATATATATATATATATATATATATATATATATATATATATATATATATATATATATATATGCACACATACACGGGCACACACACAAACACACACACACACACACACACATACACACACACACACATAAAAATACTAACAGTACTATCGGATTAATTTGCTTCCCTGTACCACCTTACTAATGTATACTAACTCTAAGCCTATCCCTGCAGCTGTCTCTAAATCCAACCCAGGAACTTACCTTCTGAAAAAAAAAATCTCTTTTTATCGGTAACACAATATAAGATTATCACTGACAATACTCAAGAACATACATGCACCCATTTAAAACCAATCCCTTAACCCACACACACATAGACAAACTCACACCCCAATACATATTACTTATCTACTTCTGAAAAAACATGAATTCAGCAAAATTGATGTTTGGCAAAGCAAATGTTTGATAGAAGCACTACATAGTTTACTTGGCTAAGCAGCAGAGATGAATGCTGAGCCATATAGGTATATATATAAACACATATTTAGATGATTTAGATATTGCTATAGATATATATGATTATATGTCTGTCTTGAATGGTTGACTGAAAATAAAAGCAGCCACCAAATGACCACAACCAAATAAACATTACACATAAAAGGGACTGCAAATATAATTAAATTGGTGACCGCAGATGACAAATACCATCTTTTTCAACAGTAAAACGTAGACAGAAGTTATACTCTGCCAAGGGTTTATCGGCTCCTTATGTTGGGGCTGCACCCCTCACACCACTGCTGTTTGATTAATATATACCAAATCTGACACATTATATAGCAAGAGGGAAATTACATATTCCCAATATACTGCAATCTCACAAAAAAAAATCATCATTAAAATGCTTCCCTGTGTGCCTCACCAATTTTGTTCATAACTCTCAGCCATTCACCTCTTAATTACAACCTCAGTGCTCATCCAATAAACAGACCATGTTAACCACTGAACATTTCTATGTTCTAACCACTGTATGATGACTTTGCTGCTAGTTATGCTGTCAGCATGAAAGAACTTGCACACCTCCACCTTTACCCTAACAGGCAGTCACTTCTCTGCACAACCTTACAAATCAATTGACCAACTGTGTAGTTGCTTTCTGACTTTCCTACCTTACTCTCATATAAACAAACATGTGTTTTGTGTCTGCGTGTAAATATCTATCTATCTATCAATATATATATATATATATATATATATATATATATATATATATGTCTATATCTATCTGCAGATAGATTGACATAGATATATAGATAGAAATATATGTGTGTGTATGTGTCTGAGAAATTTATACATATATAAATATGTATATATGTATATATATGTATATATATATATATATATATATATATATATATATATATAAGAGAGAGAGAGACTGTGTGTGTGTGTGTGTGTGTGTGTGTGTGTGTGTGTGTGTGTGTGTGTGTGTGTGTGTGCATGTTATATGAGTTATTAAAAAACAAACTTGTCAAGAAAGTCTTAGGCAAGCTCCAACCAATGTGTTAGTTGCTTTTAATCAATGCACACTTTCGTTTGACTCCCTGGCCGAACTTCTTCAGACTGTAAAAAACTTTCATCTAAAAACATTCCAATAAAATATACCATAGCAAAATCACATGCTTCAGCACAACCAATGGTAGTGCACAGCCCTCACATTAATCAACACAATAATTGTTAGCACCTATCCACCCTTTGCAAGCATCCACTGCATGCCTAAGAACAAACAGTGGGCGGATAAATCTAACCTCACATTCACATATTTAAAATCCTGTTAGATTAAGCATTTGAAAATGCAAGATTAATCTGGCAACAGTAAATCAAGTGTGAATGGAATCACTGCATAAAATAAATCCTATAAGAGCTAACATATCAAGCAGAGGGAAACAAATCCGTTACATAGGTACTTTAAGGATACATCGGTCACAGAAAGGGAAAATGTTATCTTCTTGTTGAAATTTTATAAATACAAACAAACTATCGCATTGGTATAACATCCGGCACATTCTTACCATTTAATCTTGCTCCCAATGTTGCCATTTAAGCTGGATGGCATATACAGCCCTTCATAGTGGCTCTTTTTTAAAAATAGCTCTTTTTCAGCAAGTTTACACATTTCCAAGGATAACTGGAGTCAGCACAATAAACGCATACATCCCCTCCTTCACATAGTTGACATAACAGCAGGTCTCTCTTCTCAGAGCTCCGCCTATAAGAACTTGTTCGTAATCAAGTGGCCCTGTTGTGTTGCCTTGAGACTTATCAGTCAACAGCAACAAAAAAACTTACATCACTCCACAAGAAGATGCTCATCCATCAGAGCAATGAGTGGAAATAACTGATACATCAATTTAAAAGCTAGCGCTATCATAGTGAATGAATACACCTACTCTAAGTAGTGCTCTTAGTATTAGTGTTATAATCAGAGAAACGTACTAGGCTAAATAAAGCCAATCAAGAGTTTAAAATAAGATAAGAGTTGCATAAAATAAAACCAGAGAGTCCCCATAAATCAAAGGGGCAATGGCTTATCTTATATAGAGTATAGTAGACACGAAATAGTGATAACTAAACTACCAGCTCACACATTACAACTATAACATAGAGCTAGCCTATATGTCCAAATGATGGTACATGGATATAAAACAACCATATCCATACATTGAGTCTACTATAAATTTGCTAAATCAAAAGTAACATGTATAAACATTTTATAGAACTAAAATAAAACAAACGGTGAATTGAAGCACGGCTCCAAACAGCATAAAATATAATAAAACATTTAATAGCAGGTTAGCGCTTTCACCAGGAACTGTGGCTTCTTCAGACCATTAGCTTAAGCTATTACAAAAACACATCAGATTTATACTTACAGGTAATGCTCCAGCCTTTCCAAAACTCCATTCATTCAACATTTACTGGCCATGCGTACACACGCAGACTAGATGACGTCAACTATATTATCTACTCTAATTTAAAAACACAGTATTACTAGCTATACAAACCTAAATAAAATGACATTGATCTTAATAACTAATACAAATAAAATGCCTCCCTTAATAACTAATAACAAACTAATATATTATACAGATAAATAAATAAAGCACAGTATCGACTAAATGGTTATCCAGAATAGGACAGTGGATACAGTATGACTACTAAAAACAGATGCTAAGGTCCCTTATACAAGTAAATGCCTCTTCCTTATAACTAATAACAAGCTGTTATATTTTACAACTAAATGGAGCACAGTAACGATTTTATAGTTATACTGAAATAAGACAGTGGATGTAGTAAAACTACTAAAAACTAGAGTCCCTATTCAAATACAGATTTTATAACTATACTGAAATAAAGCAATGGATGTAGTATAACTACTAAAAACAAATGCTAAAGTCCTTATTCAACTAATATTAATCAAACTTTTAAAAAAGGGACTGGTATAAGCCAAATATGGACAACATAAATAATCAAACCATAATAGAAACACAGCAATAAATATACATAATGTATTAATACATTCATATTAAATTATTTCAGTATTGTAACTGTATGTAAAACTATTTCCTAGGAAGTCCACGTGCTTCCAAGGTACATTTCATAGAAAGCTTACCATTTAGTCCAAACCCCTTTTCTGCTCTCAACTTTAATATCCATCTTAACTGACTATTTTCCATAAGATTCTTAATATTTCCTATCCATGGTCCAACAGTAATCTGTTCTAACACCACAAACTTGAAATCATGAAATCTACCACTCATTTCAAATTATTTAGATAGGGCACTCACTGAATCTCTATTTTTATACTGTTAATGTGCTCTCTAATTCTTTCTCTAAATGTTCTGTTGGTTTTACCAACATAAAAATGTGAACAACAGTGACATTGCACTAAATATATTATATTTTTACTGTCACAATTAGCTTCAGTATCTAGCTTATATAACACTCTTGTGCCTGGATGAGTAAATTCATTAGTTTGTTTGATACATCTGCATGTGTTGCAATGGGCACATACCCGTGTCCCTACAGATGTATTCCTTGAAGGTATAGAAGTGTCTTTAGGGTAGCATAACATTCATGTAGGATTTTTCCTATTTTTAAAACAGAATCTAGGATGTTCCCCTACTACTTTTTTAATCTTTTTATCAGTCATGAGTAGTGGCCAGTGTTTATAAAAAACATCCCTATGTAGGGTCTATGTCATATAACTGAACTTCCAAAATTTCGAACACCTTATGTTCAAACTTGGAAGTTCGTAAAATGACAACATCAAAACCTCAGAACAGCGAATTTTTTCCCAGGGAAAAAATCCGCTGTTCCGAAAAACACACACATAACACAAGCACACCGAAAACCTAATAAACCTACACTAAACCTTACATACACAACTATCTATGCACTAACCTTAACCCAGACCCTAACCCTAAGGTCCGTCACTATCGCACACTTACCTTACCTGCACCCTAAACCTAAAGTCCGTAACTATCGCACACTTACGTTACTTGCACCCTAACCCTAAAGTCTGTCACTATCGCACACTTACCTTACATGCACCCTAAACCTAAAGTCCGTCACTATCGCACACTTACCTTTCCCGCACTCTAACCCCAAAGTCCGTCACTATCGCACACTTACCTTACCCGCACCCTAACCCCAATGTCCATCACACTTGCACACTTACCTTAACCTGATCCATAACTTTCGCCCCACAGTAGAAAAAATGTCAAAGCCGTGGAAACAGCCAACCAAATTCTTTCCCTGGGAAATAATTTGTATTTCTGCGGCTTCGACATTTTCATTTTTTGAACTTCCTCACTCAAACTTCTAGTCTTCGAACATTTTGACGGTTGATTAAATAACATAGACCCTACAATATGGATATGTTGACAGCTTCATGTGTATCTTCAGTTAAATTCTGGTTCGGCTCATTGACTATCCTAGAAGAAAAGTAAGGTTTAGCTCTATTAGACCTCATCATTCTTACTTCTTCTAGTGTAGGAACAATTTCACTTTCCTTATAACCACATTGATATAGATTTGTCTCTAATTCAGTTAGGCCTTCTATAAAGATACCTTCTTTATTTCTTAGATGTGAGACTCTCATCCCCTGCCCTTTTACCACATTTTTGAAGGTGCGTTTAGGATGCATGCTTGATCTATATAAAAGCGTGTTTCTATAACAATATTTGCGATATACTTTAGTTTCAAAAAGACCATTTTCAGTTTTGGACACAAAAATATCCAAAACTGCCACACCTTCAGATGAATGGTGTAATGTAAATTTCAAGAAATTGGTTGTACCCTCTATTGTTTATACAAATTCATTCAACTGGGGTAGCGTCCCCGTCCAAACAAAAAATATATCATCTACAAAGCGATGATAAAACTTCACATTGTTCTTATATAAATCCAGGGGGAACATTTTCTCAACCTCCCATTGTGCCATGACTGCATTGGCGTAGCTATTGGCACAACATGTGCCCATAGCTACACCTTCGCATTGCAGATAGTATATACCATCAAACACTAAAACATTGTGTCTTAATACTATCTCCATAAATCTACATATGATGTCAATTAAGGTTCCCCCATATACATTATTATTAATAAGGAAGTTTTTCAAAAGATTTATCCCTTCCATATTTGGAATTGAGGTAAATAAGGATACTACATCAAGTTTTACTAGGTAATATTCATTACTATGTTGTAGTTCAATATTTAGTTCAAATAAGCTTTCCAGGAACTGCTTAGAATATTTTAACACTACATCTAATCTATCCAGAATAGGTCTAACTTTCCTTTCCACAAATATAGAGAATGGTTCTGTCAACCACCCTCGGCCTGCTACTATGGTCCTAAAGTGTGGTTTGACCAGATCCTTATGTATTTGGGGTTACACTTGAAAAGAGGGAATCAAAGGATTATCTACAGTAAGAAACTGAATTAATTCCATTGAAAGTCCATAACTTATCATACAGTCATTTATAGTTATTCTTAACAGTTTTTTCATATCCTGTATATTATTCATGGTTATGATTTGTATACCTTATCGTTAGGGAGCATAAAATGCAATGAGTCAAAATAAAAATTATAGTTCATTACAACAGTCATGCCTCTTTTACCTGCAGGCCTAATGACCAACATTGTATCTGCTCTCAAATTTGTCAAGGTTTCTTTCTCTTGCTGTGTCAAATTTACATACCTGTTACCAGTTTTATGATCACCTAATGAACTATACAATTCATCTTCACAAATCTTCCCAAATGCTTCTAAAATGGGATGATTAACTGGCATAAAAGTACTTAATTTCTTGAAGTCTTCAGTACCCCTAGGTAAATCTTTAAGGAAGTCAATTTCAGCATCACATTTCTAAGAAAAAGCTTCAAATCGATTATAGTATTTGGTAGGTCTGCCATCTGGGCTGGAATGAATGAAAGTAGGACAGATAATTCTGCCTTTGTCAATTTTCTATATGATATATTCCATACTATAGTCTTATTTAATTCTGATTCCACATCTTCTTCAGCGTGGGGTATTCCATAACTTCTAGCTGTTCCTTCCTCTTCATCCGTCCTCGGCTCCTGGATCAGTACTGTTGTTGCCCCCTCTCCTGCCAAATAGGTAGGGGAAAAATTGGATAGATCTGTGATGTACTTTGTATAGTAGCCTTTCTCCTTACCGCTGCTTGTCCTGGTGGTATATCACTTAAATGTTGTGTCATAAGGCTCACCAAGCCGGTGGATTCCAGGTTAGTGTGTAATGTTACACTTGCTCCTTGACTTATAGGGCTCGCTGAAATATCCGGATTTATGTCCGTTTGCCTCTTATCTTTATCTAGTATAGTTTCACTCATATGATTGCTTTCATTTATCACATTGGGTGTTGCATTGTTAGTACAATTGACAGCATTTTTATCTAAACTAGATAGAGATGAATTATTCACATTACTAAGATCAAATACTAATGGTCTCTGAGGTTAAGGCCATGACAAAACATGGCCTTTTTTAAAATCTGTAATGTCTCTGTCATGATTTTTCCATTTCTTTTGTGCTAACATACACTCATGGCACTCACATTGTCTGCTACAGTGCCCATATCTTTATCTGCAACCACTGCTGGAAACTGTCCATATAATGTCTCCTGCTGCTGCTCAATCCCTTGTATTAAGGCTTCTTCCTGTGGTTTAAAGAACTCATTCATGAGCTTTAAATAACTAAAGCTCACCTCAAAATTGATCTTTTGCCAACGACTCAAAAGTTCAGGATATTGTGAACCATACATTGGCATTTTAAGCAGTCTCAAACCAGGTGGAACTACCTGATAGTGTATACATGCTTCAAAATGAAATCTCTGCATCTGTAAATATTTTAATTTAAAAGCATCATTCTCAATTGCATTGGCAAGTAGTCTGAGTTTATAATAATCCACATTGGTAGCTTCCTCTTGTGATGTCCCTTCATTCGAAGCATAATCCACAATAAGAGGATTATCAGTAACATTCAACATCTCCGAAAATCTAACATGCTTTCTGTTATCATTTTGTTTCAGTGGATTAAAATCTAGTTCAATGTTGCTCGAACCATTACATTCTGACATGCTCCTACTGGTTATGACAAGTAGATAAACATACAAAAAAATGCAAAGAAATAACCAGTAGGAAAACCAGCACCATTTAGACCAGCAAGTAGCAACAAAAAATAAAAGAAATGGTGAAGCAAAGCATGGCTCCAAACAGCATAAAATATACAAAAACGTTTAAAAGCAGTTCAGCGCTTTCACCACAAACTGTGGGTTCTTCAGACCTATTCTGGATAGATTAGATGTAGCGTTAAAAGATTTTAAACAGTTCCTAGAAAGCCTATTTAAACTAAATATTGAACTACAACATAGTAATGAATATTACCTAGTAACACTTGATGATGTCTCTTTATTTACTTCAATTCCGAATATGGAAGGCGTAAATCTTTTGAAAAACTTCCTCATTAAAAATAGTGTATATGGGGGAACCTTATTTCACATCATATGCAGATTTATGGAGATAATATTAAGACACAATGTTTTCATTTTTGATGGTATATACTATCTGCAATGCAAAGGCGTAGCTATGGCCATATGTTGTGACAATAGCTACGCCAACGCAGTCATGGCACAATGGGAGGTTGAGCAAATGTTCCCTCTGGATTTATATAAGAACAATGTGAAGTTTTTATTGTCACTTTGTAGATGATATCTTTTTTGTTTGGACAGTGATGCTACTCCAGTTGAATGAATTTGTACAAACAATAGAGGGTACAACCAATTTCTTGAAATTTACATTACACCATTCGTCTGAAGGTGTGGCATTTTTGGACATTTTTGTGTCCAAAACTGAAAATGGTCTTTTTGAAACTAAAGTATATCACAAATATTGTTATAGAAACACGCTCTTACATAGATCAAGCATGCATCCTAAGCACACCTTCAGAAATGTAGTAAAAGGGCAGGGGATGAGAGTCTCACGTCTAAGCAATAAAGAAGGCATCTTTCTAGAAGGCCTAACTGAATTAGAGACAACTCTATATCAACACTAGAAGAAGTAAGAATGATGAGGTCTAATAGAGCTAAACCTTATTTTTCTTCTAGGATAGTCAATGAACCAAACCAGAATGTATCTGAAGATACACATGAAGCTGTCAACATATCTATATCGTACACCAGTGATGTTAATAGGGTTGGGGGTGTTTTTTTATAAACACTGGCCACTACTCATGACTGATAAAAAGATTAAGAAAGTAGTAGGGGAACATCCTAGATTCTGTTTTAAAAACAGGAAAAATCTTAAACGAATGCTATGCTACCCTAAAGACACTTCTGTATCTCCAATGAATACATCTGTACGGACACGGGTATGTGCCCATTGCAGCACATGCCAATTTATCAAACAAACTAATGAATATACTCATCCAGGCACAGGAGTGTTAAATAAACTAGATACTGAAGCTAATTGTGACAGTAAAAATATAATATATTTAGCTCAATGTGCCTGTTGTTTACATTTTTATGTTGGTAAAACCAATAGAACATTTAGAGAAAGAGTTAAAGAGCACATTAACAGTATAAAAAATAGAGATTCAGTGAGTGCCCTATCTAAATATATTGAAATGAGTGGTAGACACCATGATTTCAAGTTTGTAGTGTTAGAACAGATTAATGTTGGACCACAGATAGGAAATATTAAGAATCTTACAGAAAATAGTGAGTTAAGATGGATATTAAAGTTGAGAGCAGAAAAAGGGTTTGGACTAAATGGTAAGCTTTCTATGAAATGTACCTTGGAAGCACGTGGATTTCCTAGGAAATAGTTTTACATACAGTTGAAATACTGAAATAATTTAATATGAATATATTAATATGTTATGTATATTTATTGCTGTGTTTCTATTATGGTTTGATTATTTATGTTGTCCATATTTGGCTTATACTTTTTTAAAAGTTTGATTAATAATAGTTAAGAAAGTTCAGTTACAGATTTGCTGTTCTGAACTGTTTGGAAGTTTCTAGAAGACCAGTGCTTGCTTCGGCTAAAGGGAAGTCTCTGTGTTCACCAGTGGGAGTGGTTAACACTGAACAGCCTGCCTATCCCTGGAGGAGTGGTTACTACCTAGAAGCTGTAGTTTTATTGGCCATTTTGGGTCAATTCTAAACTCCTTAATCTCTCTCTCTCTCTTAAAACCCTACAACTCTCTTTTTGCGTGGTTTTGCGCACTGAGCAGCGTCGGGCAGCGCTGCCTAAACAGGTTTAAACTATTCCAGGCTCCACAAAGTCTGCTCTTCACTTTTTCCCTTAGAACTGTTCAAACTCTCAAAGTAATCACTCTATTCTCTTTCTAAAGCCCTGCACTTGCTCAGCTCTTATAAGGAAACACTAACTAACTAAAGCACTACACCCTCCTTGACTTCTCATAAGTATTAGACTCCCGATTGGTCCTTCATGATCAAGTGAAAAATCAGTTCCCTTTCCTAATCATCTGATCAGTAAAAAAACAGTTTCCTATACTAATCTGGTATGTCCAAGGGTCAGTTTTAAGGCTACTCTCCAGTCTAGCTGGTGAATCTGTGAATTTTGAGGCAATGTTACAATTGCCTTATGTACACAGACTACCCTCTCCTCCTTCCAACAAACTCTAATACATGTGAGAGATGCAGTTACACAGCCAAACTGCAGGCAGAGCTCTCTCAACCCAAGATTGGCACAGTCAGTCAGGAGGAAAAGGTAACCACCTACACCACAAATCCAGTCTCACACAGACCTATTGCATCTGCATACCCAACACATAAACACACAAAAACATACTCAGATGCTCTAAATAAAAATCTGCCTAAACAGCAAAGACCTCCTAAGCAGATATCCAAGCAACAGACACCCCTCAACAATACCCATGAATCACATATCTCACAAAATCAGTGTGCCTCACAACCACAGCCCTTAAGCCCAAACAACACACCAAATACACTTGTTATAGGGGACTCTATTGTCCGGCATACTGATGTCCCGCTCACTAGACTGACCAAGGAGAAGGTCACTGTAAGCGGCCTGTCGGGTGCCAGGATCCGCCACATAATGCAAGCACTCAGGTCACACCAAAGCAAGTACAAGTATGACTCCGTCATTGTCCATGATGGTGTGAATGACCTGAGACGTACCTCCCTGGACTACATAAAAAGAGACATAGAGGAGCTCTCTGACCATGTAGCCCAGGCTGGTATGACCCTGACCTTGAGTAGCATCTTGCCCTCACCAAGAATGATGCCACAGTATAAAGACAAAATGATCAGTTTCAACAATTGGCTAAAGTATTGGTGTCATTCAAAGGGGATCCAGTGTCTGTCAGCCTGGGATGACATGCTCGACAAGCCATGTTGCTTCGCTATGGACGGCTTGCACCTGTCACCCTTAGGCTTTCGTATACTGGCCAAGGCTCTTGCCACCCCCATAGTGCCTTTTTTAGGCAAGGCTCAAAGGACAAACCCACCTCCATAGACAACCCAAGGATAAAAAAACTAAAGGTAATGCTACTCAATGCCAGAAGTCTAAACCTCAAGATGCACGCACTCAAGGCTTTCCTCAGTATAGAGAAAATCGATGTCTGTGCAGTAACAGAAACCTGGTTCAAGGCTCCTGAGAGCACCCCAGCACTACCAGATTATAACTCATACCATGCGTTTCGGCCCCAAAACTTGGACCGAAGCACAAAAGGAGGTGGAGTATCTATATTCATCAAAGATATCTACACCTCCAGGTTAGTGGCACTGCACGAAGTGTCGGAAACCATCCATGTGCAACTAACAGCGAGCAAAACTGCCTTTCAGTTTGTAGCCTGCTACAGAACACCTTCCCTATTACAGGAACCCCACTTGGCATTCCTGAGAACACTGGAGAATATGAAGGTATCTCCAAACACTATGTTATTGGGTAACTTCAACTACCCAAACATTATGTTATTGGGTGACTTCAACTACCCAAACATTGACTGGGAAAACTACTCAAGCCCAAACACCCTTGCCCAATGGTTCCTTGAATTTATAAACTCTAACGCAATGGAACAACTGGTCACCACTCCCACAAGAGGGAACAACATATTGGACCTGGTCATCACCAACATGGGGACTTTATGTTCCACACCAGAGGTAAACCCCTCATTGGTAAGATCAGACCATAAACAAATTTCCCTGGACATCCATATCCCATCCCCACCCCCAGCCAAGGAAATCACTGTAAAGAATTTCTCAAAAGCCAACTTTGCACTTCTCAATGCTGAGGTGGAATCCTTCAAAGCCCCTGGGCCAGAGGATAATACAGCCCAATCCACAGAATCCTTTACAAATGCATTCTATGACCACCTGCAGGAATGCATGGATCATGCTATCCCAAATAAAACCAAAACTCACTCCTCCAAAAACAGGAGACCGGTCTGGTGGACCCCGGCCATAAATAAGCTATACAACAGAAGGAGAAAGCTACTACATGACAGAGCAAAATCCCAAAAAGGGAAGGCATCTCTGATCAGTATTAGCAAGAAACTTTGATCCCTCATAAAATCATCAAAGGCCAGTTTCAAAAGAAAAATTGCCCTAGACACTAAAGATAATCACAAGGCCTTCTTTAGTTATGTCAGGAACATGGGCGGAAACTCCCAGATATGCTCTGAATTGTTGCATAACAGTACAAAATATACCGAACCTACAGACATAGCCAACATCCTGGCAGACAGATTCCACGCAAACTTCTCCCCCCTTCCCCCCAAAGGAGCAAATGCCTATCCCAACTGAATGTAACCTCCCTGACATCACAGATGCACAGATGAAAGCTGCCCTCTCCAAAGCAAAAAACACAGCATCTATGGGACCGGACAGTGTCCCAGGCTGTGTCTTACATGAGCTCCAAGAAGAACTGAACCCTCACATTAAGTCACTGTTCAACTTAGCCTTACTACAGGATATGTACCCAAAGAATGGCGTACAGCTACAGTGGTCCCACTCCACAAAGGTGGTGCCACAACGGACCCCGGAAACTATCTCCTCATAAGCCTGACTGGTCTGGTCTGTAAAGCTATGGAGTGTATTATCATGGAACTCATAAACAAAGACATTGGGAGCCTCCAGACACTGGACCCTACCCAATTTGGCTTTGTTAAGGGCAGATCTTGCCTCTTAAACCTAGTTGATTTCTTTGAAACAGTTACCAAAGCTATAGATGAGGGCAAGGTAGTCCACACAGCCTACCTGGACCTTGCAAAAGCCTTCGACACAATGCCCCACTCGGGTATCATAAATAAGCTTACCAGCTTAAATATCAACTCCTATATCACAAGATGGGTTGCAAACTGGCTCAGAGATAGAACCCACATGGTCAGAATCGCAGGTGCCATGTCTGAATCCAAACCAGTTACAAGTGGCGTCCCACAGGGCTCAGTTCTGGGACCTCTCTTGTTCGGTATATACTTCTCTGAGGTTCAGGCTAACACAGGGGAATTATGGCTGACAAAGTTCGCAGATGACTGCAAACTGGGGGCCATAATCGAATCTCCAGCTGACACAAGCATTCTCCAAAAGGGTCTAATCCATTAAGTACGGAAGAAGTAATTAGAGATTTGGGGACCAACATAGATAGTAATCTTTCCTTTGATAATCACATTGCCAAAGTGGTTAAAAAGACCTTCTATATAACCCACCTTATCACAAAAGGGTTCTCATCTAGATCAAGAGAGGTCATTGTGCCCCTCTACTTGTCACTCATCAGGCCCATAATTGAATACAATGCCCCTTTTGGGATGTACCTTAACCGACACCTGCAGCAACTGGGGAGACCCCAAAAGTACCTTACCAAGAGGATCATGGGCTACAAACAGATGTCCTATGTAGCTCAACTAAAGAAACTCCAGCTCTACTCAGTTGCTTACCGCATACTCAGAGGCGATCTATGCCTGACGTACAAAGCCATGTCAAACCCAGAATTAATGGACATGCTCCACCACAAAAAATCCAAGTCCCTTAGAGCTACACGCTCCAGGGACCTAAACCTCAGCACAAAAATAAATAGGACATGCTGGAGGGACAGATTCATTTCCCAGAAGCTCCCCTCACTCTGGAATAGAATCCCAATTAATGTTAGACATAGCCCCTCGCTGACCCTCTTCAAGCGAAATTTGGACGCGTGGATGGGAAATCGCAAATTCACCCCTGGGATCTCCTCAGTGTCCCTGCTAGACAGAGGCACAGTAAACTAATCTTAAAAGGGTACCTTCTGTGACCTACCTTACAGAGGCACAGTAGGCTAATCTAATAGGGAGACTGAAGCCAAATACACTCTGGCTAGGCTTATAAATGCCCTAGGGCAGATAGCCTTGTATCTACCTATGAACCTATGAACCTATGAATCTATGAATAGTTAAATAGGGACTTTAGTATTTGTTTTTAGTAGTTATACTACATCCATTGCTTTATTTCAGTATAGTTATAAAATCTGTATTTGAATAGGGACTCTAGTTTTTAGTAGTTTTACTACATCCACTGTCTTATTTCAGTATAACTATAAAATCGTTACTGTGCTCCATTTAGTTGTAAAATATATCAGCTTATTATTAGTTATTAGGAAGAGGCGTTAACTTGTATAAGGGACCCTAGCATCTGTTTTTAGTAGTCATACTGTATCCACTGTCCTATTCTAGATAACCATTTAGTTGATACTGTGCTTTATTTATTTATTTTTATAATATATTTGCTTGTTATTAGTTATTAGGGAGAGGCATTTTATTTGTATTAGTTATTAAGATCAATGTCATTTTATTTAGGTTTGTATAGCTCGTAATACTGTTTTTAAATTAGAGTAGATAATATAGTTGATGTCATCTAGTCTGCGTGTGTATTTATGGCCAGTAAATGTTGAATGAATTGAGTTTTTGAAAGGATGGAGTGTTACCTGTAAGTATAAAACTGATGTGTTTCTGTAATAATTCATGCTAAAGATCTGAAAAAGGCGCAGTTTGTGGTGAAAGCGCTAACCTGTTAGTAAACATTTTATTATATTTTATGCTGTTTGTAGCCGTGCTTCACTTCCCCGTTTGTTTTATTTTTGTTGCTTCATGCTGGTCTAAATGGTGCTGGTTTTCCTACTGGTTATTTCTTTGCCTTTTTTGTATTTTAGGTTCATAGGTTCATAAGTGGGTACTAGGCTATCTGCCTGAAGGCATTTATAAGTCTAGCCAGAATGTGTTGGCTTTCGCCGCCCCCTTAGATTAGTTCCCTTTGCCGCTGTCCAGCAGAGCCACTGAAGTGATCCCCGAGGTAAACTTTCTATTTCCCATCCACTCGTCAAGGTTTCTTTTGAAGAGTGTTAGCGAGTAGCTCTGCCTAATGTTGATTGGGATCTTGTTCCAAAGCATGGGAAGTCTCTGAGACAAGAATCTATCCCTCCAGCACGTTCTATTTATTGTTGTGGTGAGGTTTAGATTCCCTAGAGTGTGTGGCTCAAGGGGATAAGGTATTCTTTAGGTGGAGCATGTCCATCAATTCTGGGTTGGACATGGCCTTGTATGTCAGGCAGAGATCACCTCTGAGTAGGCGGTATGCAACTGAGTACAACTGGAGTTTCTTCAGTAGAGCTGATTAGGGCATCTGTTTGAGGCCATTGAACCTCTTGGTGAGGTACGTCTGTGGTCTTTTCAGCTGTTGCAGGTGTCTTTAAAGGTACATCCCAAATGGGGTGTTGTACTCTAAGATGGGTCTGATGAGTGATGAGTAGAGGGGCACAATGACCTCTTTTGATCTGGATGCAAACCCTTTTGTGATTAAGTGGGCCACATAGAAGGATTTTCTAACCACTTTGACAATGTGATTATCAAAGGTGAGATTACTATCTACTTGGGTCCCCAGATCCCTTATTACGTCTTCTGCATTTAGGGGACTACCACCTATGTGTAGTTTGTGGATATTTTGTTTTTTCCAAAGGGGATGACTATGCACTTTTTGTCATTTAGCTTGAGGCCATGATTTTGACACCAGGTATCCGTCTCAGAGAGACCCTTTTGGAGGATGTCTATGTCAGCCAGGGAGTCAATTATAGCCCCTAGTTTGCAGTTGTCTGCAAACATGGTAAGCCATAGTCCTCTTCTGCTTGCCTGTACCTCTGAGAAGTATATGCCAAACAGGATAGGTCTTAGGAGTGAGCCCTGGGGAACACCACTTGTTCATAGGTTCATAGGTAGGTACTAGGCTATTGGCCCTAGGGCCTATATAAGCCTAGCCAAAATTTTACCCTGGCTTTCGCCACCCAAGAACATTATTTTTCTGTGCCCCTGTCGAGCAGAGCCACAGAAGTGATCCCTGGGGTGAATTTCCTATTTCCCATCCAATCATCAAGATTTTTCTTGAAGAGTGCTAATGAGGAGCTCAGTTTTACATAGATAGGTAGACTGTTCCAGAGTATGGGAAGTCTCTGGGACAGGAATCTATCCCTCCAGCATCTTCTGTTTATTGTGGTGACAAGGTTTAGGTCCCTAGAGTGTGCAGTTCAGAGGGATTGGGATTTCTTTACGTGGAACATGTCCAACAGCTCTGGGTTTGACATAGCTTTGCATGTTAGGCAGAAATCACCTCTGAGTAGGCGATATGTGATGGAGTAAAGCTAGAGTTTTTTGAGATGGTCTGCGTAGGGCATCTGTTTGAGGCCAGTAATCCTCTTTGTGAGGTATTTCTGTGGCCTTTCCAGTTGTTGTAGATGTCTTGTGAGGTGCATACCAAAAGGGGCATTGTACTCTGTAATTGGGTCTAATGAGTGATGAGTAGAGGGGAACAATGACCTCTTTTTTTCTGGATGAGAAACCTTTTGTGATGAGGTGAGCCATGTAGAAGGATTCTCTGACCACTGTGGTGATGTGATTATCAAAGAAGAGACTACTGTCCACCTGTGTCCCAAGGTCTCTTATCACATTTTTGGCATTAAGTAGACTACCAGCTATGTGGTAGTTCATGAGTACAGAGTTTTTACCAAAGGGGATGACAATACACTTTTTGGCATTGAGCTTCAGGCCATGGCTTTGACACCAGACATCTGTCTCAGTGAGGCCCTTTTGTAGTATGTCTACATCGTTAGGAGTTTCAATTATGGCTCCTAGTTTGCAGTCATCTGCAAACTTTGTTAACCAAAGACCTTCTGTGTTAGCCTGTACTTCAGGGAAGTAGATACCAAATAGGAGAGGACCCAGGACTGAACCCTGTGGTACTCCACTTGTCACTGGTCTGAAGTCAGATTTGGAGTCTGCTACTTTCACAGTGTGGGTTCTGTCCATGAGCCAGTTGGCAACCCATCTTGTAACATAGGGATTTATACCTAGTTTAGTGAGCTTATCTATAATTCCAGAATGGGGGATGGTGTTGAAAGCCTTGGCGAGATCTAGATAAGCTGTGTGAACCACCTTACCCTCATCTATGGCTTTGGTGACTTCTTCAAAGAAGTCAATCAGGTTTAGGAGACATGATCTCCCTTTTACGAATCAGAACTGGGTAGGGTCCAGGTTTGGAGATTACCAATGTCTTTGTTTATGAGTTCCATGATGATACATTCCATGGTCTTGCAGACCAGGTTTGTCAGGCTAATGGGGCAGTAGTTCTCGGGGTCTTTTGGGGCTACCCCTTTGTGGAGTGAGATAACCGTTACAGTGCACCATTCAGTGGGCACAAAGCCTGAGGTGAGGCTATGATTGAACATGGTACTTAGGTAGGGTGCCAGTTCATTCAGTAGTTCATGTAGAATACAGCCTGTGATATTGTCAGGTCCCATGGATGCTGTGTCCTTGGCTTTGGAGAGTGTTTTTTACCTGTGCAATTATGATTACAGGAACTTTGCATTCTTCCAGTATATAGATGGGCCCTCTAGGGGGTGAGAGGGGGGTAAAGTTAGCATTGAACCTATCTGCCAGGATGCTGGCAATATCAGTTGGTTCTGTATATTTAGTGCCGTTGTGCTGTAACTCAGAGCAGATCTGAGTGGTGCGATTAAGATTCTTGACATAGCTATAGAATGCTTTGTGGTTGTCTTTAGAGTCAGTGGCAATTTTTTTTGTAACTAGCTTTGGAGGATTTTATAAGGGATCTCAGCTTCTTACTGCGGTTGACCAGGGAGTTCCTCCAGTCATTGGATTTTACTCTTTTTTGCAACAGTTTCTTTCTTCTGTTGTAGAGTTTGTTTATGGCAGAGGACCACCAGATTGCCTTTATTTATTTGGAGGATATTATCTTGGTTCTATTAGGGACAGCATGATCCATGCACTTGTGTAAGTGCTTATAAAGTGCATTTGTGTAGGATTCAGCAGTCTACCTCTATTGTCCATCTGCATGGGTGTCATGAAGTTTGCCACTTCTGTCTTAAGAAGTGTGAAGATGGCTTTGGAGAAGGTTTTTTATGGTGGTTTCCCTAATTGGGGGTGGGGTGGTATGTGGATGTCTAGGGTGATTAGCTTGTGGTCGGATCTGACCAACAAGGAATTGACCTCTGGTGTGGAACACCGGTTGCCCATGTTGGTAATGACCAGGTCTAGGATATTGCTGCCCCTGGTGGGGGTGTGAATAAGTTGATCCAAGGCATTGGAATTTATGAATTCCAGAACACGTTGAGCAAAAGAGTTGGTACATGAGTAGTTTTCCCAGTTAATGGTGGGGTAGTTGAAATCGACCATTATTAGGGTGTTGGGTTGTACCCTAATACTTTCCAGAGTATCAAGGAAATGAGGAGTGGGAATCTTGGGGCATGGTGGGTTGTCTGTATCAAGCTACAATTTGGATTGCGGTCTTGTCCAGAGTTAGTTGCACATGGATAACCTCGGATGCATTATGCTGTGCAACTAGCCTGGAGGTGTGGATATCCTTAATGAATATGGACACATCTCCACCTTTAGTGCTTCATTCCGGGTTAGGTGTCCGAAAGGTGTGGTATGAATAATAGCCTGGTAATGCAGGGGTGATCTCTGTAGCTTTGAACCAGGTCTCTGTCACTGCACAGATGTTGATGTTCTCCATTTTAAGGAGTGCCTTGAGTGAGTGCATTTTGAGGTTTAGACTTTTAGCATTGAGTAGCATTACCCTCAGATTTTGCTTGCTTGTACCTGTTACGGTGGTGAATTTGTCATTTGAACCTTGTCTAAACAAGACACTATAGGGTTGGCAAGAGCCTTAGCCAGTATCCGGAATCCCAAGGGCGACAGGTGCAGGCCATTTCTGGCAAAGCATCATGGTCTGTTGATCATGTCGTCCCAGGCAGACAAATACTGGATCCCCTTAGAATGACACCAGAAGCTTAGTCAATTGTTGAAGTCAATCATTTTGTCCTTGTACTGTGGTATAATTCTGGGTGATGGCAGGATGCTACTCAGGCTAGGGTCATACCTGCCTGGGCTACAAGATCAGAGAGCTCCTCCATGTCTCTTTTCATGTAGTCCAGGGAGGTATGTCTCAGGTCATTCACACCAACATGGACAATGACAGTATCATATTTCTACTTGTTGTCGAGTGACCTGAGTGTGTGTGTTATTTGGCGGATTCTGGCACCTGACAGGCAGCTGACAGTAACTTTCTACTTATTTAGCCTGGTGAGTGGAACATCAGTATGCCTGACTATAGACTAGACTAGACTATGACTAGAGTGTTGGGTACGTTGTTATGCCTTATGGGCTGTGGTTGAGTGGCACACTGAGTTTGTGGGCTATGTGACATTTGGGTTGTGTTGGGGGGTGGAGTTTGCTTGCGTTTCTGTTTTGGAGGTCCCTGATGCTTGGGTAAGTTTTTATTGAGAGCCTCCGTGAATGTAGGTGTATGTTTTGTGTTTCTATGTGTGTATTTTGGTGGTGTAGGTTTTGAGGGACTATGTGATGAGTGTGGTGTGGTGCAAGTGTTTACCTTCTCCTCTTGACTGTCTAGTCCAGTCTTGGGTGAAGAGACCTTTGCTTCCAGTTTGGCTATATAAGTGCATCTCTCACAGGTTGTAGTGTTGGGTGGTAGGAGGAGAGGGTTGTCTGTGTACATGAGGCAATTGTTGCATTGTCCCAAGATGTCTAGATTCATCGGGTAGACAGGAGAAATCACTGGGAGCTGACCCTTAGTCATGCCTGAATAGGTGCTTATTTATTAAGTACTAAAAACTGCTTTCCTCTAAACAAGTGAGGAAAGTTGAGTGTTGTAGTAATTTGCAGCTGAGTTCAAAGAAACAGATTTGAGTGCTGAAACTAGAAAACTGGCTAGTTCTAAGAAACAAAATTAAGCTAGAAGGCTTCCCTCCACCACAAAAAGGCTTGGGGGCTCAGAAGCCTACAAACAAAAAAATAAAATAGAACATTGTATATGATTGTTTATTATTCATTAATTATTTTATATGTATATTTATTCTGGATTTTTTATACATATATTAATTACACATTATTGTATTATGTGCAGGTATATATTGGTAACACAACACTCACATATTCGTTAGGTAGTATAGGTGATGTGATTGTTAGGCATTTTTTGAGATACTGTTTTATTATAGGATTTTTGTAAATATTATATTATAGACTTAATATTAGACAGTGTACTTATTTTTAATATTTTAAATTAACTTGATATGGATGCTTGAGTATGGTTATTAGTGATGAATTTTATTGTTGAATTTTTTGCACGAACTACACTGATAGATTTTGTATAAATTGAAGTATTAGTAAGTGTAGTGAGGCCTTTAAGGGGTGGAGCATAGCATAGGATAGAACACAGGAAATTACGTATTTTTCAGCTTCCTGTTGTTGCCAATTTTAAATCTAATGATTGGTGTATAAGTGCAGGGGGCAGTATTTGCTATACAGGATATTACATCAGCTTCCGCTTCCTTTTGGCACCTTTTTTCATTTAAAAGGACTCTGTTATTTTATTGAAAAGGTTCTGATGAAGCCCATGAGTTGCAGTGGGTGAAAGTGCTTAACCTTATTGGATTGATTTTATTCAAGTGCATTTACCATTTTGTATCGTTGTTCTTTCTTGGAATAAAGGACATTGATTTACTTGTTCAGTTCGCATCAGTTTGGAGCTTATTTTTCAGTGTGCTATTCCACCAGGATTCCTTATTTTTGGTACTTGTTGCTGAATTCTATTTGGATTTACCTTGCAGTTTTTGTGGTTATTTCGACAGTGCAAGGTTATAAAAGAGTCATGGCACTTTTTGGATAGTTTGTGACTTCACATTGTAAGTTGTTTTCGTGATTTCTATTCAACCTTCTTAATGTAGAATAACTGGCCTGAAGCCCACGTGCTTAAGCCAGAACTAATACAATTTTAGAATAGTAGACACTGGGCCTTCAATCAGCAATTCCCAGCTTAGAAGGATGTAAGCTACCTGTCCTGCCACAACAGTGCAGACCACATATCTTCTTAATGTAAAACAGCCTGTATGAAGCCCAAGTGCTTAAACCAAAATACTTAGAATAACAGTTACAATTTAATCAGGCTATGACTAAGCAGTAATAAATGCAGCAGAATAAATAAAATTGAGTACTTTTAAGAAAAGCAAAATAAAGTAGGAAGAAACACAAATACAGTAAAAGCAAATGAATAAAGTGCAAAAATTTTTTTTTTTAATTTTTTTAAGTGCAAGAAGAGAGGAAGGAAGAAACTAAGTGGGCTGGCCTTCTCAAATCTTCTCTCTCAGAATATGATTTCACTGTACTCAGTTAAGTCAACAAATGAGATGGACCCAGGAGGAGTGTTCTAATACGGACTTACAGGAGGGGCGGGCAATTCCAGAGCCACCAACACTAATACCCAAACAGGAACATGGAGGGACGGTGATCAACTAAATGCAGAGAGACACACAGCACACTGTTCATAAACACACAATTAGGAAACAGAAAAAAAATGAAAATACAGTACTTTTACAACTGCAAGTTTGTACTTAACAGAAGACTAATATTCACTACTGCAAGTTTCACTTAGCTTCACCTTGTAATGCAGATGTCTGTAGCCAAGCAAGTCTCTCAGGAGTTGAGCATGCAATGATTTCTCAAACTTTGTGGCTAGCTCTTAAAGTACAGAGGAATCCCTCTAGGCTATTAAATATCAGATAACAAACAAGTGATAACAGCACCTGCTCTTATAGCAAAATAACTGCAGAGAGACACACGCAGCACACTGTTCAGAAACACACAATTAGGAAACAGAAAAATGAAAATACAGTAATTTTAAAACTGCAAGTTTGTACTTAACAGATGACTAAAATTCATTACTGCAAGTTTCACTTAGCTTCACCTTGTAATGCAGATGTTTGTAGCCAAGCAAGTCTCTCAGGAGTTGAGCATAAAATGATTTCTCAAACTTTGTAGCTAGCACTTAAAGTACAGAGGAATCTTTTTAGGCTATTAAATATCAGATAACAAAGAAGTGATAACACCACCTGCCCTTATAGCAAAACAACTGCAGAGAGACACACAGCACACTGTTCAGAAACACACAATTAGGAAACAGAAAAATTAAAATACAGTACTTTTAAAACTGCAAGTGTGTACTTAACAGAAGACTAAAATTAATTACTGCAAGTTTCACTCAGCTTCAGCTTGTAATGCAGATGTTTGTAGCCAAGCAAGTCTCTCAGGTGTTGAGCAGAAAATGATTTCTCAAACTTTGTGGCTAGCACTTAAAGTACAGAGGAATCCATCTTGGCTATTAAATATCAGATAACAAAGAAGTGATAACACCACCCACTCTTATAGCAAAATAACTGCAAAGAGACACACAGCACACTGTTCAGAAACACACAATTAGGAAACAGAAAAATCGAAAATACAGTACTTTTAAAACTGCAGGTTTGTACTTAACAGAATACTAAAATTCACTACTGCAAGTTTCACTTAGCTTCACCTTGTAATGCAAATGTTTGTAGCCAAGCAAGTCTCTCAGGAGTTGAGCATAAAATGATTTCACAAACTTTGCGGCTAGCACTTAAAGTGCAGAGGAATCCCTCTAGGCTATTAAATATCAGATAAAGAAGTGATACCAACACCCCCTCTTATAGCAAACTAACTGCAGAGAGACATACAGCGCAATGTTCAGAAACACACAATTAGGAAACAGAAAAAACAATTAAAATACAGTACTTTTAAAACTGCAAGTTTGTACTTAACAGAAGACTAAAATTCACTACTGCAAGAATCACTTAGCTTCAGCTTGTAATGCAGATGTTTGTAGCCAAGCAAGTCTCTCAGGAGTTGAGCATAAAAAATAACTTATGTAACTATATTATGATATATCATATGCTATGACTTTTAATGAGCTCATATAGTGGTGCTCTTAAGATAAAAGTAACATGCATAAGCATTTAGTAAAGCTAACTTAAATGACTGTATTATGGTATATCATATGCTATAAGTTGAATTAACTCATATAGGGATGCTTTTAAGGGACTACCCTAATATACACCTTAAATTATACATTACATAGAATGCATTATCTTCCCAAGCTTTTCAACTTTAGGACACATTTAATTGAACAAGCATCATTCAAGCAAGGGTATTTATAGGCATCAAGTCTGATTTGACAAAGCAATTCAAGTTCTTCTAACTTTAAACTCACAGGACCACCTCTAATATTGTGTGTAACACAATCGATAGCTGAATATTTAAATGAATGGCCTGGGAAACATGAAACATGTTTTGTTAAGGCATTCTCTATCCTGCTGTTGCTAATTGCATATTGGTGCTCATATATGCATTCATGGACCTTCCAGTCTGTTTTGCCTCTATAATAGGCAGGGCATTGTTGACATTTAGCAAGATAGATGAACACCTTTATGAATGACCAGGCGGTGTGCTGCTAAAATGAAAATTGACTTAGTGCTCGAATTATTGGACTTAACTTTATCCAATAATTTCTTCCTATTCAAGAGGGAATACTATCTGCAAAAGATAGGGATAGCTATGAGATCACCTTGTGGGGCAAGTGTGGCAAACTTAGTCATAGCACAGTGGGAATATGAGTTCATCTTTAAAGTCAAGTGCATTAGTGATGACATTATTTTCTACACACGCTTCATTGATGATATCCTCATCATCATCAAGGGAGATAGGGATAAAGCTGAGACCCTGGTTGACTATCTCAATAACACCACAAATTTTCTGAAATTTACATTCAGCTTTAGTAAAGATGAGAATAGTTATTTGGACATCAATTTAAGAAAGGATGTCCACAAACAGAGCCTTGTAGCAAGAGTGTATAGAAAATCTACTTATTTGAACTCTTTTCTACACTTCTCCAGTAGCCATCCCTATCACCAGAAATGTTCCGTAGTTAAAGGACAGTTGGCAAGGGTGGTGAGGATAGTAAACCTGGAGGAAGATTTCATTAATGAATGCCTGATATTGAAAAGGATGCTTCTTAGTAGGGGCTACCCAGAATAATTGAATGAATCTTTGACCTTGGAAGTTAAACTTAAGAGGAATAGAGGGATGTATGCCCCTATATTGAGTATCAGTAATGGGAGTAGCCCCACTAGAGAAATTGAACAGAGAACCATCATAGAGGAATCTACCTTGAACAGGTTATTCAACTTTTTCTCGTGCCTGATTACTACCTTTAACATGGATAACGAGATGGTAACGTATATCTTAAATAAAAATTGGGACCTAATCAATAGCAATGCAGATTTGACGAGTAGAATAGGAGGTCCACCGAAAGTTATATTCAAGAGGTGTCCTAACTTGAAGAACCTTTTGGAAGGAAAAATAATAAGGAAACCTAAGTTGACAGGCATGTTTAGATGTGAGGCATGCAATTTTTGTAGGCACATAGAAGTCATTCATTTGTTCCACATTAATGGTATGGAATATAGAATTAGGCACATATTTAACTGTAACTCAAAGGCAGTCATCTATCTTGCTAAATGTCAACAATGCCCTGCCTACTATATAGAAAAATGGATCGGAAGGTCCACGAACGCATCTATGAGCACCAATATGCAATTAGCAAGGGCAGGATGGAGAATGCCTTAGCGAAACATGTTTCATGTTTCACAGTCCATTCATTTAAATATTCAGCTATCGAGTGTGTTACACACAATATAATTGGTGGTCCTGTGAGTTTAAAGTTAGAAGAACTTGAATTGCTTTGGCAAATCAGGCTTGATGCCTATAAATACCCATGCTTGAATGATGCTTATTCGATTAAATGTGTCCTAAAGTTGAAAAGCTTGGGAAGATAATGCATTTTATGTAATGTATAAATTAAGGTGAATATTAGGGTAGTCCCTTAAGAGCATCCCTATATGAGTTCATTCAACTCATAGCATATGATATATCATAATATTGTCATACAAGTTAGCTTTACTAAATGCTTATGCATGCTACTTTTATCTTAAGAGCACCCCTGTATGAGCTCATTAAAGTCATAACATATGATATATCATGATATAGTTACATAAGTTAGTTCTATAAAATGGTTATGCATGTTACTTTTGATTTAGCAAATTTGTAGTAGACTCAATGCTTGGATATGGTTGTTTTATATCCATGTACCATAATTTGGACATATAGGTTAGCTCTATGTTATAGCTGCAATGTGTGAGCTGGTAGTTTAGTTAGAACTGTTTTGTGCCTACTATACTCTAAAGTCATATAAGATGTGCCATTACCCCTGCAATTTATGGGGAACCCTCGGGTTTTATTTTATGTCACTCTATCCTATTTTAAACTCTTGATTGGCTTTATTTAGCCTAGTAGGTTTATCTGATTATAGCGCTAATACTAAGAGTGCTGCTTAGAGTAGGTGTATTCATTCACTACGATAGCCCTAGCTTTTAAATTGATGTATTTGTTATTTCTGCTCATTGCTCTGATGGATGAGAATCTTCTTGTGGAGCGATGTAGGTTTTGTTGTTGCTGTTGACTAGTTCTCAAGGCAACACAACACGCCCACTTGATTACAAACGAGTTCTTATGGGCAGAGCTCTGAGAAGAGAGAGACCTGCCGTTACGTCAACTTAGTGAAGGAGGGGTTGTATGCGTTTATTGCGCTGACTCCAGTTATCCTTGAAAATGTGTAAACTCGCTGAAAAATAGCTGTTTTTAAAAAAAGAGTCACTATGAAGGGCCATATATGCCATTCAGCTTAAATGGGGCCATTGCGAGCAAGATTAAATGGTAAGAATGTGCCGGATGTTATACCAATGTGATAGTTTTTTTGTATTTATAAAATTTCAACAAGAAGATGACATTTTCCCTTTCTGTGACTGATGCATCCTTAAAGTGGCTCTGTAAGGGATTTGTTTCCCTCTGCTTGATATGTTAACTCTTCTAGGATTTATTTTAAGTAGTGATTCCATCTATACTTGATTTACTGTTGCCAGATTTATCCTGCATTTTTAAATGCCTAATCTAACAGGGTTTTAAATATGTGAATGTGAGGTTAGATTTAACCGCCCACCGTTTGTTCTTAGGCATGTAATGGATGCTTGTAAATGGCGGATAGGTGCTAACATTTATTGTGATGACTAATGTGAGGGCTGTGCACTACCGTTGGTGGTGTTGAAGCGTGTGATTTTGCTATGTTATATTTTATTGGAATGTTTTTAGATGAAACTTTTTTACAGTCTGAGGAAGTTTGGCCAGGGAGTCGAACAAAAGTGTGTATTGATTAAAAGCAACTATCACATCGGTTGGAGCTTGCCTGTGACTTTCTTGACAATTTTGTTTTTTTAAGATGTTTTAGTTTGGTATTGTATGCTGTTATGTGAGTTATTTTTGGATGCATTTTATTGCATAGTGAAACTGTTGTTTTACATCACTGGTACAGTTTGTCAAATTATGTGACAGGTGAAGTTCATTATATTGACTGTTACATAACTCAAGGGTTTGTCTTCCTTTTTTGAGTTTGTGTGAACCTGGAGTTAATATATTTACTTTCTGGGGGTGTGGGGGTGGGGCAGAGCTTTCATATCAAGCTCCCCATGTAAATAGCTTTGTATTTTTTTGTTTTACTTTTCATAAACGCAAATGTAACTTGTTGTTTACTTATGTGACTACTTTTTTGTAATGATTTTAGTGCTGATTAATTGCAGTCACCAATGAGTATTTTCAGTGTTTGTGTGTGTATTTTGTTTGGATCTAAAAAGCCAGCTCAACAATAATTTTAGTTTTCTTTTAACTTACAAAAATAACTGTGCATTTTTATCTATGCCCTGTTTTCCAAGTCTCCTTGAAATATAGACTGGAGGAGACATTGGGCGGTTACCAGACATTTGCCAGTTTTTGCTTCTTCACAGTGCTTGTGCTGCAATGTTCAAAGTATATTTCGGCAACTAATACCTTGCAGCACTGCAATGAAACTGCCTGCATGGACTATGATAAATTTAAGAAAGAACATTTGGTGAGGACAGGCATAACTCCTGAAGTAGAAACAATAACATTTTATTACAGGACTTTTAATACAGATAAACCAGTGAGTACACAAATGCTTGATTCAGTGTATAGTTTAAAGTTTGGGCTTGAACCTGATAGCGATGGTAAAGAAAACATGTTTGATATTTTAGCAGTAGACTAGTTTAAAAGAGTATATTTTAGTAATGTTAAGAAAACGGGCCCTCAAAAGTAATCCTAACAACACTGATAATCTAATATGTTTAGTGGAGAGCTTATTATTTCATGATATAACATTTAGGCTGTTTTCTTCATCTAAGGCTAAAACTGCAGTTTGAAATGTATCATTTTCAGGCAAATAAAGAGCAACAAGTAATGTTATTTGTTACAAATGGGGATATTGTCAAATTGTTGTCTGTGCTAGTAGCACTGATGAGAGTTTTACTGCAGGAATATAAAACTTGAAAGCATAAAGTAGTTCCTAGGTAGTGCAATTAGTCTACAGCTAGAACAATTACGTCATCTATGTGTGAATGTTATATAACCAGTCTAGTAGAATGCATTACATTTTAGAAGGAAGGGAGTTTCATGCTCTGATAGATTCCCTTGTAATTCCCTCATAAAGCATTCAAGTATGTAAGCTTAAGATTAGTAACAACAAATGGAGGTAGCATACATTCAAGGTGATGGAAAATAGTACACATGTAGAGAGTCAGACAATTTTACAAAAAGGGTTACATGCTGTGGCTGTAACCTCTAATTATGCTCAGAAAAAGATGGAGAATCTATAGACACACTATACAAGATTTGAAAAGACTTGCTCTCAATAAAAGTGACTTACTTTGGTATAAATACAGAAAAAACACCACTACTGCAGTGTGCAAAAAAAAAACAAAAAAAAACAAGCAAACATAAGACCATCCACTAAAAAACATAGCTAAGCAGTTTATTTCTTCAATGTTAAACCAAGAATTTCATCAGACCAAATTTAATGCATGAATGCCAAACATTTAAAGGCTGACATAGGTGTCATATGCAGTTTACCAACCAATCAAAAAACAATATAAACAATATCTATACAATACAAATTTAATTACATAAAAATAAATCTAAGCAGATTTTAAAAAGCATGTAGTATTAATACTTTAATAAAGACCTTAACACATTTCAGCATCTAAGAAGATCTGCCACCTAACTTCTTTGCATTCAGGAATGCTAATTGGATCACCTCCATGATTTACATGATGCAGAGCATCTAAAATGAAAACTAAATTCTTTATAAGTATTACATGATAAACTATGCTTTGCAAAGCATTATTCAGTTTTTTTTTCTAATCACTAATACACATTCATAAACCCTTTCTGATAACGACCTATTGGTCTTGCCAACATAAAATGCCTCACAAGTGTCACAATGGGCTAAATAAAGAATATTCTTTGACTTACAAGTAAACATACCCTCAATATCTATAATTCTACCAATATATCTAATAGCAAAAGTTTGATTATTGCACTTACAACCTTGGCAACTACATGTACCATATGATCGGGAGCTATCAATTAAAGTATAATTAATGGACTTATGAAAATGCCAAGCCAAATTTAAAAAAAAAAATAATTGTTAAATTGGGAGCAACACCTACAATATGAAAAAGGTCATTATTTCTCTGAATAATTTTCCAGGTATTTTCAACAATATGTGTAATGGGCTCCATATCAGTACTCATAATCAGTGCAACTGAATGTTGGAAGGAAACAGTTTTAGTCTGAGACATAGCTTTATAGCCACAATGCAGGACAGGTTGAAATTTATCAGACCTATTGCTAATACCTTCATTATAAATAATTGAATAGTTTATGAACTGGATAACCTCTCTCAGTGAATAATGATTTTAAAATATCTGCCTTCTTTATGAAAACATCACCATCACAGACTAATTTCAGAAGTCTAATAAACTGCCCTCTAGTGACATTCCATTTCATAAAGTTGGGGTGCATGCTATCAAAATGCAAATAATTTTTAACAAAATTAGATTTTCCAGTTATACTGCTATGAAATCTAAAATTATCTAAATCTAAATAAATCACCAATCTAAGAAATGTATGTGGCACTCTTTAGCACTAATACTAAATGTCAAAAATGTAATTCTGTTATTAATGGCATCAAAATGTTAAAAAGTCATCCTGTGTTCCATTCCAGATAAAAAATAAATCATCAATATAGTTTCTATAAAAACAGCTATATGAAATAAAAAGTGTTTTACAAAAAAATGTTGATTCCACCAAGCCATAACAAGATTGGCAAAAAACAGCACCATTCTGGAACCCATTGCTACTCATCTCAACTGCTGGTAAATGTCATTTTGAAACATGAAAATTTATTTGCCAACATTACATCCAAAAGTAAACCAGTAGTGTTTGTTTCACTATTCTGAAAACTAGTAAATTGATTTAAATACATTCATATAAATTCAATACCACTCTCCAAAATCAATTACTGTATTTAAGAAATATAAGATCAACAGACAAACGCATCATTTTTGTTCCTTTAAACTAATAAATTTTAAGTAAATCCAAACAAACCCATATGTTCTGTCAATAAGAAGGAGAACTCTGTACTACAGGATTCTATAAAGTGTCTAAATAAGCAGCAATGTGTTTTGTTTTACCGTCATGGGCAGAAACTATTAGACTAAAAGGGGGGGGTTTATTAACTTCTTTATGAATTTTTAGAATAACAAAAATAACCACACCCTTAGGATAATCATTTTTTAAAAACTCATAAATTGAAATATCTATGAACTCATGTCTAAATGAATCAAATAATGCATTTATTTTATAAAATGATTGTAACAAGTAACATCTAGGAACTAATTTATAACAAGTAACATCAGATAACATACATTTCAAACATTCTATACACTTCTCAGTATCCAATAAAACAATCCCATTACCCTTATCTGCTTTCAAAATTCTAAGATGCATGTCATTTTTAAATTCATTAAGGTTGGGCTGGATTCACGATGGCTTGCACGGATTCTAAGAGTAGAGTAAGATGCCATGCAGCCATCATGTCCGACGAGCGATCCAGGAACAGCCTGCAGGGGTGTGCAAGAGAGCTCCTAACACATCTCTTAGACGGACAGGGCCGGGACATGCAAATTACCTCAACTGCAGCTGAAAGGCATGCAAATGAGGTAGATTTTAGATTCAGGAAACCCAAACCTGTCTGAGTAAGAGTAGTGTTATCTGCAGAAATGTACTCAGTTGACAACTGAGTACCGTTCTGCAAATAGCAAAACGGAGCCATGACAGCTCGAAATAAAGGTTGCATCCAGTAGAGGAAGCATGCCAATGGCCAAATATATGGCCATTGGCAATGTTTCCTGATGCAAAATGAAAAAAAAATTAATTTTTTTTTGTCCGATTTCCGATGTTTAAGCGTAGCGCAGCATTGCACTAAAGGGCTGTGCTCTAAAAAACAGGAAACTAATAATAAAAATCCACAAATGTGGATTTTATGTGAATTTGTAATGTACAATGCAAGGCAATGGCAGGCTGAAGACAACATGGCTACCTAGTAGGGGTTGCTAAGGGGGGAACCCAGTCTAAGAGATGTAACCAAGCATTAGTAGGCAATCCTATGCAAATGAGGGTAAGGATAGTGAATCCCAAGTCTACATAGCAAATGAGCACAGTCAGTGGAGTGTAAGACTAGGATAAGGGGAGTAACAGAGTAGGATATAGGTGACATCATGAGGGGGGTATGTATGAAAGAAGCTAATCTCATTGGAGCAGAGTGGCATGTGTTAGCTGTCAGTTGCTCATCACTGGAAGAGGTGTGTCAGTAGGTAGCCTAGCTAAAGTCAAGAAATAGAAGGTGCATACTGTGTCCGCCCCCTGAGGGAATGGAAAGGGAAAAGGAAGCACAACAAACAGTAGGAAGTTAACCAGGGAGAGTCAGCAGAGCTAGCAGGTGGAAATAATCAGAATCAGGCAATCACACAGGCAGTACACAAACCCAGCCCAGCCCAGCACTTAAAACTCTGAAAACAACAGCCCATTATGTTTCTGTCAAGAGACACTGCAACACTGGAGTTGACTAAGAGAAGTGAATACTTAAAAAGCTTAACTGACAAAAAAATGTTAGTGGCTGCAGTTGCAAGCAGTGTCTACTGTTATTAATATCAGTATTCATTGTGTAATACCCCACCTCTATACATGATGACAATACTTTCTAGAGGGAGTGAGACTGACACAGCTAACATACATTGCACAATCATGAACTTGCATAGAACATATTAAAGAGCTATGGTGTCTGTCCCACTCAGATATGCTAGTGTTTGTAGTGCCCTGATACTGTGTGTGGTGTGTAAAGTGCCTCTGTAACGTTATTGTTTGCTAGAATGACTGCTTCTCTTATCACTATCATGTAATGCAATTCCACAACACTGGCTGTTAAGGATTCACAGAACAGGCTTTGTCTAATGGCCTTTCTATTATTCCTTTACATTCCTTCATTGTAAGGAATGATATATTTATTACAACATCAAATTATTTTATATCTGCTGTGGCTTAGCAATAATTCATGCAGTCTAGTGTGTCCAAGGTCTGGGGTTCGAGACTGAGAGGGGTGTTTTATTTTGCAGATGAGCAGACTACAAGCCTTTTAGCTACAGGTAAAACGTTGAATAAATCAACTATGGTAGTGGAACTCAGTCAACAACATTCTGAAAAGTTACACTGGGCATGCTCACACACATAGGCCATGTCAGAGTATAGCAATGGTCCATACCTATCAGGCAGTTACAAGTGTCAACCCAGGAACCACACACTATCCAGCAATCTGGCCTGTGCACACAGCTATATGACAATAGACACACATACAATATAGTCGAACCCTGTCATAATCACATCTTTGCTGCAGATACCTAAGTTGTTCATAGAAAGTGGGGAAATGAAGACGATAAACACCTGCAAAGGGTATCATCAATAAACAGATGTGAATCCTGAACATTATCATAGGTGCAGAGTCTGATCCTAGGCTATCTGCCCTAGGGCATGTACACACCTAGACAGAGTGTGTCTGGCATGTGCAACATGTCCAAGTTGAATACTGTGCATGTGAAAAGTAGGTCACACAAGATAGCCCATATATGTACAGTCCATTGTGCATCTGTGTAGCAGGAACACAGAAGATATCCCATGGCCAAACATACAATCACCCATACACCTGTCCAGCTGACTCACACAGAGCTACTGGACACCTTCCAACACACATGGCTCATTCCTGCAATTACTACAGACATTACCATGACCAGTCTGAAGATATCTGCAACCTACAAATGTGTCAGGTGAAAAAGAAACACCCAGTAAAGCATATCACGCGCCGTGTTAATGTCTGTCTCTGTAGTATCATAATATAGCTAGGTAAGAGTTTGAAACCTGCAAATGGTGTGTGTGTGTGTGTGTGTGTGTGTGTGTGTGTGTGTGTGTGTGTGTGTGTGTGTGTGTGTGTGTGTGTGTGTGTGTGTGTGTGTCTGTGCGTGTGTGTGTGTATATGTGTTTCACATCCTTTGAGAGGAGTGGCCTTTTTGTAGACTGTAGACACAATGAAGGAGCTACATTCTTCTTTGGAAAGTCTGGTGATGTCAGCATCCTACAAGTATAGCAGGTGGAGACAAATGCCCAGTTAAGCATGTAGCGTACTGTGTTAATGCCTGTCTCTATAGTATCATAGCATGATTAGGTAGGGGTTTGAAACCTGCAAATGCTGCATGTGTGTGTATGGGGGGGGGTGTTGTGTATGTGTATCACATCCTTTGAGAGGAGTGGCCTTTTTGTAGACTGTAGACACAATAAAGGAGCTACATTCTTCTTTGGAAAGTCTGGTGATGTCAGCATCCTACAAGTATAGCAGGTGTAGAAAAATGCCCAGTAAAGCATATAGCATGCTGTGCTAATGCATACCTCTGTAGTAGTATAACATATGTAGATAGAGTTTGAATCCTGTAAGCGCTGACTGTGTGTGTGTGTGCAATTCTGTTTGAAAGGAATGGCCTTTTTGAAGACTGGGAAAACACACTAAAGATGTATATTCCTCTTTGGAAAGACTGATGATGTCACGCCCTAGAAATACAGACGGAGAAGAAAAGCCACCCAATAAAGCAAATAGCATGCTGTGCTAATGAATTTCTTTCTAGTGTCATAACATACTTAGGCAGGGGTTTGAATCCTGTACGTGCTGACTCTGTGTGTGCCACTCTTGGACAATGTGTTGTGGATTTTGCTTTTACTACGTTATGACATATTATGATTACAACAGTAAGTGCATTGCACACATCAGGTATCTGCGTGGCAAATATATATGTGTACATGTTCCCTTAATCAGTACATAGGTGTGAAGCCTGCATACTACATGAATGCATTTGTTGCCATTGACAGGTTGTGCTGCTGTTTCTCAGATTGTAGGTCACATATGTATGTATGTGACAGGGCCATCCACTGTCGTGATCCGTGGCCAGGGTCATCTGTGCCACACACATCCATGACAGTTACATTTCTGCAGATTACACTAGTCCTGCACAACCGGTTTCCAGCTTCCTGGATCACAAATTCACCTCATTTGCATGGATTTCGCCTGCAAATGGGGTAATTGCCAGATTCTGCAAGCCTTGCACGGTGTGCAAGATTAGTGTAGGAGCTCTAGCAGGCAATATGTCTGCCGTGCGATCCAGGAATACCCTGCAGGGGCATGCAAGAGCACTCCGGCACTAGTCTTGCACAGACTTAGCCTCTGTATGCCAATTACCCCATTTGCAGGAGAAATCCATGCAAATGAGGTGAATTTGTGATCCAGGAAGCTGGAAACCGGCTGTGCAGGACTAGTGTAATCTGCAGAAATGTATTCAGTTAGTAACCGAGTACATTTCTGAAAATTCCAAAACAGAGCCATGACAACTCCAAATAAAGGGTGCATATCAGTCAAAAAGCATACCAATGGCCAAGTATAATACCATTGGCATTTGAAACAGCTTAAAAAATAAAAAAAACAACTGTTATTTTTTTTCAGCCAATCTCGGCTGTTTAAGTGTAGGGCAGTGGTGCGCAAACAGGATCAGGGGGAAGATAAGAAAATAAACCTAAAATAAGCATTCTAACTAAAATCACTATTCTGACGTTAAAGTCAATGGCAGGCAGAAGACAGCATGGCCAGCGAGTAGTGGTTGCTAAGGGGGGTGGCTCAGTGCGAGACATGTAACTATGCATTAACAGGCAATCCTATGCAAATGAAGGGAATTATAGTGAATCCCAGTTTTCCCCAGCATGCTAGTCAGGTCCCAACAGTGTAGGAGCAGGAATAGCTTGGTGCAAGACTAGGAGTTAGCTGACATCATAGGGTGGTGGGTCAGGCATACTGTAAGTGGATTGGAGCCCTGTGGCTCAGGTTTGCTCCTAGCTAAGCAAGGGGTGTGTCTGAGTCTGCCTAGCACTCTTTACATTGCCTAAGCAGATGTGCGTGCCACAAAAAAAAAAAAAAAAAAGGTAAGCAATGAAATAGCAGCTCTGTGCACATTTGAGCACTGTGTTTGCATGGAGTATCCCTGGGCTTAAACAGGAAGGGAATAGGAAGGGAAAACAGTAGTAGGAAGTTAATCAAGGAGAACTAGCATAGCTGGCAGTTGAAATGTATCAGAATCAGCCAATTACACAGGCAGCAGACCAGCCCAGCCCTGAGCACTACTATAAACTATTCAAACACCTTCCACTCTGTTTTTTACCATATTCTACACCACCGGTGTATATAAGCAGGGAAGTTTTAATAGACAAGACAACAAAATGATAGAGGCTGCAATAGCTATCATACAAGAACTTGTGGAAGAGGCTGAGAGTGGTGAGGATGTGAATGCTGCTGACCAACCCACAGTGATGAGTCGGAGAAGAGTGTACAGACCCAGGTTAACCTACCAGGAGCTACATGAGCAGGAGATAGTGGAGCACTGTAGGGTGGACAGGGACCTCCTATTGCAAATTGTTGAGCTGTGCTGGCCACGCCTGACACACAGAATTAACAGAGGGGAACCCATCCCAGTGGATACCGAAGTATGTGTAGGCCTAAGAATACTAGCTACAGGTACCTTCCAAAGGCCAACTGGGGATATGATTAGGATCTCACAGGCATCAGCATCCAGGGTACTCCATCAGTTCCTGGAGGCCATGTCAGCACATACTGGTGAGCATGTATATTACGTCAACACCCATGAGGTGCTGGGCAGCAATATGAAACTGTCCCACCAAATAGCAGAATACCCTGAGGTAGTGGGTGCTATAGACTGCACGCACATATGCATCAAAGCACCACGCGGTGAGTGGGGTAGGGTGTACATCAACCACAAGGGCTTCTGCTCCATCAACTGCCAGGTCATGTGCGATGCCCAGGGCATAATAATGAATGTGTGCACTGGCTGCCCTGGAAGCTATCATGATTCCCACATCTGGCATCTGATGCAGTTGTACCAGAGATTTGCCAATGGGGACATCCCTCACGGTCACCTAGTGAGGGATGCTGGATACACACTGAAGCCATGGCTGATGACACCCATCAGAAATGCACACACACCCAAACAAGAACTCCATAATGAGGCACACGCACAGACCAGGATCATAATAGAACATGTGGTTGGGAAGCTCAAGCCATGGTTCCTGTGCCTGGACACATCTGGTGGAGCCTTGCAGTACTCACCAGCTCCATGTACCCAAATTGTCTTCGTATATGCCATGCTACACAATATGATCCTGTGGAAACAGCTGCAGCAGGAACAGCATGGGGCAAGGCCACACAGCCCCCCACCATTGCCAAGGCCTGCATAGGCACAGAGTGACTTGGAGGAAGAACAACCTGAGCCTGCCCCAGTAGGCAGAAGGAGGCATACCCAGTATGCCCTGGCCTTGGCAAAGAGGCAATGCATAGCACATACACTGATACAGAAGGGACCCAGGGAAAAACGCCTCTCTCTGACTCTCACATATAGTAAAAGGGATGCCAAACATGACACTACCTGTGCTCAACCATGTGTAGGGAGTGTACTATGTGCATCCAACATAGGCAGCCCTGCAGCACCACGTTCAGTACTGGGACACCCACAAGGAAAGTGACTCACACATGCCAGTCAGAGAGGTTCACATACCCAACAACAGTCTCAGCCAGCAGGATAGGTATAGACAAACACAAAGGCTGTGCTATGGCCTCTGAATGATGCCTATTGGTAACCCCACCCCCAGGCCTACACAGACAAACTACAGCAAGTCAGGCAGTGGGATGTTAGTACCGAAGGGTAGAAAGTCAGAAACTAATATTTAGGTCAATCATAGCTAAGACCTGAAGTGCACTGGTATGCCTCTAGTCAGCATGTTAGATTAGAATACAGAATGAAATGGAGTACCTGACATACCAGTTCAGTCATAGCAAATGTGTACAAGTGTCAGGTGTGTCCCCACATTCTACGTAGAAATGTAGTAACAGTCAGGTGTTTTCCCCCAATCCTGTATAAAATGTAGTAACAGGTGTGCCCCCCCCAATCCTGTGTAGAAATGTAGTAACAGTCAGGTGTGCCCCCCCCAATACTGTGTAGAAATGTAGAAACAGACAGGTGTGCTCCCCCCAATCCTGTGAAGAAATGTAGAAATAGTCAGGTGTGCTCCCAAAAAATCCTACCTATTTATGTAGTAACGGTCTGGTGTGCCCCCCCAATCCTGTATAGAAATGTAGTAACAGTCAGGTTTTCTCCCCCCAATTCTACGTATATATGTAGTAATGGTCTGGTGTGTGTCCCCAATCCGATGTACACTCTTCGTAACAGTCAGGTGTACCTCCCCACAACCCTATGTAGAAATGTAGGAACATAAATGTGTAGGTATAATACCAGAGGAGCACAGATGCACAGAGGGGGCCAAGGTAGGATAGGTTGTAGCATCTGCACAATATGCAGGTATGTGTGTGTTAGGTTGGTGTGTGTTTCATATTGTGTGAGAGTGATCGGTATGTATGCATGTTGAGGTAAGGCCTGGTGGCCATTGTCCACTAACACTGATGACAAGGACAATTCCTCACAACTGCAGTGCCAAACACTATACCCAACAGTATAACACAAGCTAGCACTAAGCCATTGTAAATGTATGGTGGTCCTATGTGTCACCATCTGAAAGACTGACATGGCATTATTGTTGGGATAGATATACAAGCAGTACACAGGGGAAAGTACCCCAGACATACAGTATATATTGTGTCACTGTGAAATGGGCACGCCCTTGGAATAGTACAAACATGTATGCATCACATTATCTGGTCCTCTAGGAGATAGCAGTGTTGTCTGCCCATACACTCGCAGATCACAAAGAAGGCAGGACTGATGTAGTGGGAAACAGCTGATGCACCTGCACATGCAAGCATAACTGGAATGCCCAATACATATCTGTGTGTCAGATGCAAGTAGTGTCCATAGCACACATGCACCCAGCTCACACAAACAACACCCACAGGTACCTCCCTGGTTGTACCCCTGCTGTGGGGAATGGGTACAATATGACCCCAACTGTATATGGCAATAGTGAAAAACTCCAGGATGCAGTGCAGGTGTCCCATGCAGGTGTGTCCCCAGCTGTAGGTAGCACCCTGTCAGCAACCACACCACTGATCAGAACTGAGAGAAGGTATTGGCATGAACACCTAGCATACCTACCCTGTCACCCCAGGGAAACATACTATAAGGCAGTCTGAGACAGTAGGACAGACAGAATGCAATGTCTGCTACATCTGGCCAGCATCAACAGTCAATGGTCCACAGGCTTCTGCCAAGGGCCTGTGTCTCACATGTACTACCAATTCATGTTATGTCATGGACACCCAATTAACAACACAACACTCTCCACATACACCATATGCAAGGCCATGTGGAGAAACCACAGTGACATGTCCACCATATCCCACTGCATGAACTGTCAACCAACACCAACACACAGCCGTGATAGGGTGATAACCATATGGAAAGTATCAGAGAATGTATGCATAATGTAAGGAAGAGGAGAGAATAACTGAGGGGGTGGGACTGTGGCCAGCATGGAATGTGCAAGGTCCAACACAAAACTGTGTGCTCACACTATCCCTGGCTGTAAATACATAAATGGGTGCCTACATACATGCCCTTACAGCACAATATGGGTAATGTCCTGACTCATGGTCCCTGCCTCTGGGTAACCTGTGTGAATCTGTACAGCTGTGAGGTATTGCCATAGCAATATAAGGTTATACTGTCATGTTGCTGGATGCATATGTATGGGATCCCTGCCAGCACTGTAGCAAGGTGCTGGACCAGAATGCAAGTGTCTGCAGCACCCCCCCAGGATGGCATAACCTTCCATGAATATGTAGGCTTCGGCCTACAATACCGCACACAGCTGCAGTCACCTTTGTCCCCCAAGACATCACTGTGAGCAGGAATGTCCACCTGACAGTACATGAGGACAGAAAACATCACAGTGTATAACAGTACACATGTCTGAATATCTCTGCTAACAGCAGTACCATGTAGCTGAAGCAGCACAGACACAACCACCTACAGTACACACTATCCCCTGCACACTTTGTCCCATATTGCCACATGATCAATGGATACCCTGTAGAAACAGTGTGCTACCTGTAGGTGTACAACACAAAGGTCTGCACTGGAGTACAAACTACCTGAAATCGATCCACACATGCAATACAGAAGGGCATACTGGGCATGCTCACACACTTAGAGAAATGAAGGCAATGTCAGACAACAACATACTGAAAGGTCATACTGGGTATGCTCACACACACACACATGAAGCCCATGTCTGCAAACAACAGTGAACCAGAGATATCTGGCAGTTGCAGATGGTAGTGCAGACACTCCTCAGTATGCACCACTCATGCTTTTCACACACAGTTGATAGGAATACAGACATATATCCAAGGACAACACACTATAATAAGCCAAAAGTAGATGTACATAGATGTGTGGAAGAGAGTGACTGTGACAAGGAGCCATCCAGGCTTCTCCCACCCAGCACACAGCCAAATGGCTACAACCAGATGAGGTTCAGATGTCACTCACTGTAGATACTAGCCAACAGTATCTGTCAGCAGTACCGACTATGTGGTGCAAGTGCTAGCTGTGCAACCTGACTGTACAAGAAAGTAGGTATCCAACAGCTGTATACATGTACCTGTGGAATATAGCCCTGCGTTTGCCCGCATGTGGTATGCCAACCCCTAAATGAATGAGTTATGGCCCATGCACACACACTGGCCTCCCCATAGCCCTACTATGATGACAGGCCTGCTGAGGTGATCCACTGTAAAATACACCGTTGGGAAAGTTGTAGCCCAGTAATCTCCATGGCACACCCTATAACTGCATACTGTTGTAGTGTGATAAAATAGTTAGGTGGGAGTTCTAATCCCAGACTTGGCAACTGTGTGTGTGTGTGTGTGTGTGTGTGTGTGTGTGTGTGTGTGTGTGTGTGTGTGTGTGTGTGTGTGTATCTGTGTAGAGAGCAATGCTTTTTAGGCTTGTCACACTTCCTACAATTCAAATGCCCTACTTTGGCAAAGCTGCTGATGTCATCCACCTTGAAATACACCTTTACGAAGGTAGTAGCCCAGTAATCTCCGTAGCATGTCCTAAATCTTCTTACTGCTGTAGTGTGATAAAATAGTTAGGTAAGAGTTCTAATCCCAGACTTGGCAACTGTGTGTGCGTGTCTGTCTCTGTCTGTGTAGAGAACAATGCATTTTAGGCTAGTCACAATCACTGCAATTCAAATACCCTACTTTGGTAATGCTGCTGATGTCATCCACCTTGAAATACACCTTTTGGAAAGTAGTAGCCCAGTAAACTTCGTGGCACATCCTATAACTGTGTACTGCTGTAGTGTGATACAATAGTTAGGTAGGAGTTCTAATCCAAGACTTGGCAACTGTGTGTGTGTGTGTCTGTCTCTGTTTGTGTAGAGGGCAATGCCTTTTTAGGCTAGTCAAACTCCCTACAATTCAAATGCCCTACTTTGGCAATGTTGCTGATATTTTCCACCTTGAAATACACCTTTACGAAGGTAGTAGCCCAATAATCTCTGTGGCATGTCCTATATCTCCTTACTGCTGTAGTGTGATAAAATAGTTACATGGGAGTTCTAATCCCAGACTTGGCAACTGTGTACATGTCTGTCTCTGTCTGTGTAGAGAGCAATGCTTTTTAAGCTAGTCACACTCACTGCAATTCAAATGACCTACTTTGGCAATGCTGCTGATATCATCCACTTTGAAATACACCTTTGGGAAAGTAGTAGCCTAGTAAACACCATGGCGCGTACTGCTGTAGTGTGATAAAATAGTTAGGTAGGAGTTCTAATCCAAGACTTGGCAACTGTGTGTGTGTTTCTGTCTCTGTCTGTGTAGAGAGCATTGAATTTTTAGGCTAGTCAAACTCCCTACAATTCAAATGCCCTACTTTGGCAATGGTGTTGATGTCATCCACCTTGAAATACACCTTTATGAAGGTAATAGCCCAGTAATCTCTGTGGCACATCCTATAATTGTGTACTGCTGTAGTGTGATAAAATAGTTAGGTAAGAGTTTTAATCCCAGACTTGGCAACTGTGTGTGTGTGTCTGTCTGTCTCTGTGTAGAGAGCAATGCTTTTTAGGATAGTCACTCACCCTACAATTCAGATTCCCTAATTTGGCAAGGCTGCTGATGTCACCCACCTTGAAATACACCTATACAAAGCTAGTAGCCCAATAATCTCTGTGGCATGTCCTGTAACTGCTTAGTGCTGTAGTGTAACAAATTAGTTAGGTAGGAGTTCTAATCCCAGACATGAAATGTGTGTGACTGTCTATGTGTCTCAGTGTGTGTGTGTCTGTGTTTGTAATTCGTATCCTGTGTGGAGGTGGCTGTGAGTGTGTAACAACTGGAGTCAATGGGCAAGGGGTTTTGCATATTTCTTACATGGTAGCCCTAGTATACATCACAATGTCCACAGTACAGGGATAACAGATGTGCAATAGCCGAGAGGCTGGGGGTGCATATCCATACCCCTACATTTGATATCAAGGCCAGATGATCAAAGTGTGTGACCCTAGTATTACCCAGATAACACTCTCAACCCATGTCTCATACACACACACACACACACACACCTGCCTAGGCAACAGCCACTATGTTGGTAGTACCCTGCATATTGCCCACTGATAGTAACCATGGTGTGATTGCAGTGGGCTACAGTGGGCATGGCACCCCGACCATCTGTCCAATAGCACATACATGCCAGCAGTGCACCATCCCCATGTTCCCCAATGGACACATGCAACACCTGTGATTCCTTCAAATGTGACCCACAAAGGACATACCATGCCTGACTACACACCCTGTATGGACAGATGCCACTGACACCAGGGAATACCAGTATCATGCTATCAATGTAGGTGCTGGGTCAATCTTCCATCCATTAACAATTCCCACCACATGAGGCCAGGACTGGCACATCTGATGATAACAATCTGTGTACACAACATGGATCAGACACCCCAGGTACAGTTCCACATGTCACTGTACATGCATGTGGGAGGTGTGCACATCCCACACCATCCATGTCATGGATGAAGGAACACATACATGTCAAGTAATGCACAGCATTGGCTACACACAATAGTCACCCAGGTGACTGGATGGTGAATACAATACCCACCTGTGTGGTCAGAGCCAGACACTACACCCCCAAGCCACAATGAAGACCATTGTCAAGTGGCCTGATGCCAAGGTATACCCATTACCTAGCCTTGTATAGCCATCTGGCACAGTCGACCATGACACACCTGTGCAGCAATGCACCCATGCATGTCAGTACTGGCACCCTGTGTCTGTGTGTGTGTTGTATGATGTGTATGACTACATTCACACTCACTACAACCCCCACTGGCATACTGAAGCATGCTTTCTGATGTCAGACACCTCCACATACCCTTTGCCCATATATCCTCCATATGACCTCTGTGGTGCATATGATACCTGCAAAGAAATGTGTTGTGGAAATCTCACTAATGATGATTTGTATTCCTGGCCCGGCCACTTGTGTCAATGTGTGTGTGTCCCTGTGAGAGTGTGGCTGTGTTGACACTGGCACCTGTTCATGTGGACTGGCATGTATACTACACCTACCATATAGCTACCATAGCCCTGTTGCCAATGTCACTCAACATCACATATATGTTTTGAGGGCTCCTCAACATGTAAACTATGCGGCATATCCAATAACTGCATAGACATGTGATAGCACTACATAGTCATCAGGGGTTTGATACTCTGTACTGGTACATGTGTGACACAAACATGCTTATGTTTTACTCTCCCACACCTCCCTGACTCTTCTTTGCCTCTGTCTGCCTCTCTCACTCCCTCTCTGGTTGATGTGGGGATTTACACCTGCTGTGCTTGGGCAGCAGCATGTGTATTTTAAGTGTTGCTCATGATCAGCTTATGGCCTCTGCATTAATTGCAGCCCTCCTATAGCTGATTGCACGTCGAACAGCTGTGGTAACATTCCCATAGCCAATTGCATGGAAACACACTCCAATATCTAGGAACATTAGGCTGATGTTGGGTCTTTACATTCACTGTGAGCAGGAACTCAAGCCATTGTTTGGCAAGCAGCATCTCATATGGATTGGGGATCCACCTCTAACAACATACACTGTGGAAACAGGGCAACACACAGGAGGGGGATGTGCCTGACCTGACTACAGACTACAAGTGCTGCTATACTGCAGTTGGAGTAATATAGGTTTAACAGTGTGTGTGTGGATATGGCTCTCCTACATGTTTTAATTGCTGCCTTTTGCTTTATGTGTTATCCACAGAGCACCTGTCTGTGAACTGCAGAAGGTAGTGTGAGGATTGCAGTCTGTAGATGGTGACAGCCATGAGAGTTACTGACTTCATATCCCTCATAGGACATATGTTGTCACAAACCCTGTTACAACAGTAAATGTATGAGGGTATCACAGCAGCATGTCAATATTGGCCCTGTGTATGTGCCTCCTGCCACAACTCTGTCATCCTTTGTATGTATGTCATGTATTAAGAGATGCATATGTGCTGTACACCATAATTAGTGTCATCATATTTGATAACAAGCCAGTGAGATATCAGACTGCTACACATGTTATGTATAGTAGGGGTTACAGTTTATGATATAACCTGGACATTCTGTGGTCGTGTGTACAGTATTGAAGTCTGTGTACTCATGGTGATTGTTGACACTGTGAGTATTGTTCATATGTACTTTGGCCTGTGTACAGACTGTGGTAGATGTCATTGTTCGTGGTCCTGTTCTATCTGATGTTACATGCTGCTCCACTGTATGCTACCCTTTCAGCTTACCATTTGTAGGGCCATACACACACATGTCCAATACCACAGGCAGGCTTCGGACAACACTGTGGAGCGGTGCAGTATATGTAAGGTTAGTGTGTGAGTGGCACATATGAGGATGGTGTTGCACAGATAGTCCATATACTTTAATTTTACACTAGCTTACCATATGTGGCTGCGGCTGTGTTCACATTCGTTGTGGTTATGCACTTTCACACAGGTGTATCATACTCTGTGCTGTGACATGCCTGTAGAGCCTGCTTTACATGCTGTTACATGTGCATTCCCCCATAGGAAGTGTAGGCCAGTGTTGAGCCAGTCTGCCTGTAGCCTGCACCATGTGTTTTTTTCATGCCTAGCAGCTTAGTGTACTTACCCAGTGAGATGTCATGTCCAGATACTTGCCAGATGTACTGCTGCCAGGCCCCATAACAGTCATGTATGTCAGACAGAGCAGTGGGATGCTGTACAGATGTATGTCAATATCTAGTGGATAGTATGTGGCAATGGCACCACTGTACCAGCGGTTATTATGTGTCAGGACAGACAGGGGTGTGTGAATGCATAACCTATGGGGGCAAATATGTATCAGTAGTTACGTGTTATACCCATCTACATGGCTGTTAACATCCACATTGTCAAGCTTGGTCCACATGTTTTGCACTAAGGGGTTCAATGTATACCTCAGGACTGTCCAGAGTGTGTCAAACTGTCCACATATATTGGCCAATATCTCTGCTGTAGTCCACAGGAGCATTACATGCTAGCAGTAGTACTGTGCTATGATGTCCTTAGGATGTCTGTCGGTAGTCAATGGTGCACATGCTAAAAGCAGATGTGACCACCCACACACACCATGTCTATGCTGCCTTAAGGTATCTGGATGTACATTACCAGACAATCCACCTTGGGTAAATGCAGGCCTACCGCCTCCTGCTATACAGACTGTTTTGTCTGTCAGTGTGCTTGTGATGGTGCCAGTTATGTCTTGTTATGTAAGAATTACATCCCATTGTGTCACCTGAGTACTTTACCCCCTAGGGATTGTGTGCAGAGTGTAGATAGCAGCAGCTGAACTATACATCTGCATTACTTACTATTGATTGTTTGGTATCCTGTGGCCCAGTCTGTCTTTACTGTTCTACTACTTGAAGGCCTCGGCCCGGACAGCAACATTTGTAAACCTTTCAGGACTACTGCATTTGTATAACTGTTTCACAGTTGCATTACTCTGTTTATATGGATGTCAGTGTCTAAACAGCTATGTGACATGGCATATACAACTTTAATACTACACAAATAAAGCTTCCCCATTTATGCAAAGCTGTATGTGGTGTTATATCCTTTGACCTCTCTGTGGGTATATGTTGCAGGCAATGATTGTCATTTGTATGGATGGCTCATACAGTGTCCAGTTGTTAAGGTGGTAAATGTAGACATAGTGGCTGTTCCATATTGTGTGCAGCTTCTACATATGTATCTTACTATACATATCTCTGTGTGTGTATGTATAGTTACATATATATGTATATATATATATATCTGTATCTATATGTGTCTATGTATATGTAGCCTAGGGATGTTGATAGCTTCCACATTGTACATTCCCTATAGGAGCCAGACTGTCCTTCATGATATGTTACTGATTTCAGCCTGGCATCATATAGGTGGGATGGAGTACTGTAAACATCTTGTGCCCATGTCTTGTCAGGGTCTGGTTGTGGGATCTGCAATAGTTGGTAGTGTATTGCAGGGCAGACGTCTTTGGCTATGGGGGGTATACCTACTCATACAAGACTTACGTTGGTTGGGGCCTCTCAACCCCATTAGTGGTGCAGGTAGACATATATGTTTTTGTTATGTTCTCATTGTTATCTACAGATGTATGTCTGTATATACCTATATAGATATATATCTGCTTACATATATGTAAATATGTCCGTATATACCTATATAGATATATATATATATATATATATATATATATATATATATATATATATATATATATGCTTACATATATATAACTTGCTGTATATATTTAGACATATCGATGTAGACATATATATCTATAGATGTATGTATTTGTATGTATATATATATATATATATATATATATATATATATATATATATATATATATATTTATAGCTATCACATGCATCTACATGTTGGAATACATTCCCTGTACTGTTGAATGACTGGGCTGGATGATATGTTTGTGAAAACATCAGTGTTATATATATCTGACATGGCTTATTGGTAAATCACTTTGGCTATGGTGTGGAGTGTCTTGGGTTAAAGCCTTGCAGATGCTGTTTATTCTGTTGCTGGGCAGAAGAATGGCCATTGGATACAGCATGATTAAGGCACTTTTAAGCAGTTGTAAGCAGATTTGCGCATGTTTGTGCGGAAGTAAGCACTGCTAACTTCCGGTTACAGTTTCTTAGACTCAGTTAGCTTCTAGATTGCTTAACCAGTTTAGGCATTGCTTACCCCAATGCAAACAGGCTTAATCCTGCTTACTGCTGCTTAAAAGTGCTTACCCCCGCTTATCTCTGTGTTAATTTCTTTAAAAGGAAAGAAAAAAAGAGTTGATAGGAAAGTGGTGAAAAAAGGGCACAAAGAGGGAAAGACAGTAGGGAAAATAGCTAGAGATGTGCAGGATGGGTGTAGGGAAGGTCCATAGCTGTCCATTTCTTCTACAGCAACAGCTGTGCATATACACTGAATTTGGAGGTAGATTTGGACACTCAAACCCCTGGTAGAGGGTGAGGACAACAATAAGTTGTGATGCTGATTAGACCAGATTACATGTGTCCAGTGAACACGTATGCAAAATGGACAGCTATGTATGGGGCGAGATTTTCTTTTGGGAACAGATTGCCCTTTTTTTTCAGGTGAGAGTGGGATGTTGGGGAGGGATAGTAGGTATATTTGGGGAGGTAGGTTGGGTTTGTTCACAGACAAGACAAACAAGACGCATACAAGGGTGGTATGTGACACATGGGGTAGACACCTTGATGGGGAGGGGTGTTGGGAAATGAAATCGGAAGCCCATGAGCCCCTTAGTAGAAACAGTGTGATTGAGGTCCCCACCCATGGGCAGTCACCACTGCACCTTCACAGCCCCGAAGGTGGCTGTGCTGGGTGCTGCGTTGCTGGGCCAGCCTGACCCTCTTGTTGTGACATGTGGCCCTTGAGCTGGTGTAGCAGATCACCAAGCTGCTGGTTGAGCTCGCTACACACCATGACCCAGACCTGGCAATGGGTTACAGGTTCCTTTCCGCGCTCGCTCCAGGGGGGGGCAAGCCCCATCCCCTGAGACAGTTCCACCCTAAGGTGGTGCAAGACCAATGGACAGGGAGGTTCCAGGGTTGGTCCCCAGACATGCTGGTGCCTGGTGCCATGTCCAGCTGAGGTGGGACAGGTGGGTCCGCTGGGACCGGCCTTCCCAAACATGCTGTAGTGTTTAGAGTTTATCATATGTGGGTTAGTAATAGTCAACACATTCCAGGGTTAGGTATAACAGCATGCATAGATATTCCTATTAACTCAGACACCAGATATTGAACAGTTGCACAGCAAACAGAACACATGCATATATGGGACGATAGTAGTATTAAGAACAGAATGCAGGTACATTGATGGCACCATGCCACCAATGTTGAAATAATTCAATATGGCAAATGCATGGGAACAATTTAAATATTTATCAAACAATAGGGCATAGGGAGTCATTACATACCGGCTGGGGTGGGTATGTTGTTTATTGTTGGAATTATGGTGGGGGGGAGAGAAAGATGTCAATTAACAACTAGTATACTCCTGTAGTCCACATTACTTTCCTAGTCAGTGCTGTTATCTGTACCTTACAAGTCTTACTACACTACCCTATAGCCTTAGTTTGGACAGTGATATGGCTGTCGTCATAGGTTCATAGGTTGGTTCTAGGCTATTGGCCCTAGGGCCTATACAAGTCTAGCCATAATAATACCCTGGCTATTTCTTCCCGCAGTATTTACTTCCCTGGACCCCTGTCTAGCAGGGTGACTGACGTGATCCCCGGGGTGTATTTCCTATCTCCCATCCAATCATCAAGGTTCCTTTTGAAGAGGGCCAAAGAGGTGCTCTGCTTGACATGTATGGGCAGTCTATTCCAGAGTCTGGGGAATCTCTGGCTCAGGAACCTATCTCTCCAGCATGTTTTGTTCATGTTATGACATGGTTTAGATCCCTGGACCGTGTGTCTCTGAGGGACTGAGATTTCTTTAAGTGTAGCATGTCCAACAGCTCTGGGTTTGACATGGCCTTGCATGTTAAGCAGAGATCTCCTCTGAGTAGACGATATGCAGCAGAGTATTGGTGGAGTTTTTTTAGACGGTCAGCACAGGGCATCTGCTTTAGGCCTGTGATTCTTTTAGTGAGGTATTTCTATGGCCTTTCCAGTTGTTGCAGACGTCTTGAGAGGTACATACCAAATGGGGGGTTGTATTCTATAATGGGTCTAATGAGGGATGAGTTCAGTGGGACAATAACTTCCTTTTTTCTGGATGAAAAGCCCTTAGTGATGAGATGTGCCACATAGAAGGATTTCCTGACTATTGTGGCGATGTGGTTATCGAAGGTGAGACCACTGTCCACCTGTGTCCCTAAGTCTCTTATCTCACTTTCGGTGTTTAGTGCATTGCCACCTATGTGGTAATTCACAGGTACATGTTTTTTCCCAAAGAGGATAACTATACATTTCTTGGCACTGAGCTTGAGCCCATGGCTCTGGCACCAAGCATCTGTTTCTGTAAGGCCCTTTTGTGGAATATCCACATCATTTGGGGAATCAATAATGGCTCCCAGGTTGCAGTCATCTGCAAACTTTGTTAGCCAGAGTCCCTTAGTGTTGGCCTGTACTTCAGAGAAGTCGATGCTAAACAAGAGGGGTCCCAGGACTGAACCCTGAGATACTCCACTTGTCACTTGTCTGGAGCTGGATTTGGAATCGGCTACTTTTACACTGTGGGTTCTGTCAGTAAGCCAGTTGGCAACCCATCGAGTGATGCAGGGATTAATGCCCAGCATAGTAAGTTTATCTATGGTTCCAGAGTGGGGGATGGTGTTGAAGACCTTGGTGAGGTCTAGATAGGCTGTGTGGACCACTTTACCCTTGTTCATGGCTCTGGAGACTTATTCGAAGAAGTCAGTCAGGTTCAGGAGACAAGATCGGCTCTTCATGAACCCAAACTGCGTGGGGTCCAGTGTTTGAAGATTGCCAATGTCTTTGCTTATAAGTTTCATGATAATACATTCCATGGCCTTGCAGATCAGGCTCATCAGACTGATGGGGCGGTAGTTGATGGGATCCAAGGTGGAGCCCCCCTTGGGGAGTGAGATAACTGTAGATGTGCGCCACTCAGTGGGCATGAAGCCTGAGGTGAGGTTATGATTAAACATGACACTTAGGTGAGGTGCCAGTTCATTTTGTAGTTCATGTAGTACACAGCTTGGAATGTCATCTGGCCCCATGGATGCTGTATTCTTAGCTTTGGAGAGTGCATTTTTTACCTGTGTGGCCATTATTACCGGAATTTGGCAATCTTTCGGTATTAAGATGGGTCCTTTAGGGGGTGAGAAGGGGTGAAGTTTGCACTGAATCGATCTGTCAGGATATTGGCAATATCCTTGGGATCAGTATATTTAATGCCATTCTGTTGTAGCTCATAGCAGATCTGAGCATTGCCATTTAGATTCTTGACATAGCTATAGAATGCCTTGTGGTTGGCTTTGGACTCTTTGGCAATTTTATTTTTGTAACTATACATAATAGTGTATAATTATACACAAACTGGTTTTACCAGCAGTATACACCTCTAACCTGGTATACCTGTGGAGGGAATGTATGTTAACACTAACTGCTTCTAAACATACTCCCATATTCCGGGTTGATGTTGTGCACATGGCTATCCAACTCTTTCTGCACAGACTCTGGCCATGTGTTGACCACATGCAGATGTACCAGGACATATCTAGAATATTGCCCTCTCCAACCTTTAGTGACTTGACACACACATATACATGCTTTCCTACACAGTTATATTATGTAGCACAGTGTGGGTGACAATGATAAGTGATACTTTATTATTCAGAGAAACTGCAACACTCACAATTCCCTACAATGCCAGAGTAAACAGTACCAGTACAGGGTATAATGGTTTTTATTTCTCAGCACAGTGTTCATATCCAATGTACCTGTGAAAGCAATGTTTGTTAGCATTACCTGAATGTTGCTATACTAAGTTCCATATTACACATTAGTATTATGCACATGCATCTCACTCTGTTAATGTACACACGCTAGTCACAGCTTGACAACATGGGGGTGTAGATAGGACATACTTGGCTTATTACTCTCGTAACAGTTTCGGGAGTTGCTACAGTGACAGGTTTGTTCACATAGATGTTGGACAATCACTTGTATTCCCTGTTTGCTGTCTAAACATCTGGGATCATCCCACAGACTTACCAGGGGGACAGGGAAACATGCAGCAGATATGGGCCCATATACTGGACATTCTGGTCTCATCTGTACAGTTGTGGGGTATGATTTTGTATGCAGCCTACTTCCACTCCCAGGATTCACACCACGGTTGTGTCTGCTACAACTTAAACACTGTCCATCAGAGTTGTGTGTGCTGTATAGATATTGCTGTATATCTCCTATCTGTTTTCTGTTCTATAATTCTCCTGTGCTTTTGCATTCTGACCTTGTATTACAACATTCTTATACAGATTTCCTAGACAGTTATATTTTGTAGACCAGTGTGGGCGACAGTGAGGAGTAATACCTAATTAGTGAGAGCAACTGCATCACTCACAATGCCATGCAATACCAATGTAAACAGTACCAGTACAGGGTATCATTCTTGTATTTCTGGGCACAGTGTTGGTATCTGACAGACCTGTGGGAGAAATGTTTGTTAGCACTACCTGCATGTTGCCACACACAGTACCAGATTCCACATTACTATTATGCACGTACATCTCACTCTGTTACTGTACACGCTCTGGCCACTGCTTGACAAGATGGGGTTGTAAATGGGACATACGTGGCTTCTTAGTCTCATAAGGTTTTGGGGAGTTGCTAGTGTGCCAGTTTTGTTCTCATAGATGTGTGTCATTCAGTTGTATTTCCTGTTTGCTGCCTATACATCTGGGATCATCCCACTGATTTCCCAGGGGGACAGGTTGACAGGCAACAGATATGGGCCACTTTACTGGACATTCTGGACATATTTGTACAGTTGTGGGGTATGATTATGTATGCAGACTACTACCACTGGCAGGATTCGAACCATGGTGGTGTGTGCTAAAAAAACAACAGTTTACATCTCAGTTGCATGTATTATTCAGGATTTGTTGTCTGTCTTTTCCCTGTTTTCTGTCTATGTGTTTCTCAGTTGTACTAAATGGCCTCTGGGGTTTACACCAGTCATATACAGGCATTTCTACACATTCTATTTATGGTGCACAGTGTGGGTAACAGTGCTTATTACAACAGTACTATTACATGAATGCAAATCTACATTACCATATGATACCAGAGTATACACATGCAGTCCGGCAGTTAGACCTTTATTGTCAGGCTATTACGCTTTTATTTACATACATACTATATGAGTCTTTTCCTGCCATATTCTCTGGTGTATGCAGTACTTGCCTTAAACAATACAGGTTTTATACAGGCAATTCATTTACTAATACTTTTAGATTTATTTCCTATGATAGTACATGCAAGAATATTACTGACCTGCCTCGCATCGCAACCTCTCCAGGCGACTGCCATGGGCCTCCTGGTTCATGGCCTATTTGACTGCAGCTGTGAAGGACATAAGAGGAATATTTAGCCATACCTATCCATGATATACATGAGCTGGAAATTATTAAACAGGTAGTGGACTGATACACACAGCAGGAACATCCCCTGCCATTCTAACCTCTTGGATCCACTGGTCCAAGAAGTCCACCTTACGCCACTTCAGGTCAGTATAGTGATGACTGACCTGCTCAACAGTTCAGGGTATGCCATTGGCACTGGTGAGGTCACAGGCGAGATGGTCCCAGGCATCCATCTTATATTGGGAGCCCTGGTACTGGTCCTGCAGCAGTCTCTGTTCATGGTCTTTGACAAGGAGTCCTGCCATGATTTTGGGCTCCTGGATGCACCAGCACTGCGCCCAAAAGCGCACACCCTCTCCCCTTCCTGACATAGTGCCTGCAAGGGAAGCTACAACCAGTTATGAGATGTATTCCCGCCTCTTGGGTTTAAGTAGGGCTGATTTCCCTCACTTTTTTGTGATTGGCCAGTTTTGAAAAGGCTAAGCTATGGGCAAACCTGCTTACCTATGGTTGGCATTGTTTAAAGGATTATAACGCTGGGCACATTGAGTTAGCTGGCCTACACATTGCTTACATCTCCTAAGCTGGCCTGTGCAATGCTTAGTGTTGCTTACATTTGGCTTTGCATTACATTTCCTTTTTGGCATTGATTTATTATTCATTACATCTTATATGTATGCCTGGTATCCATGATTCATGTGTACGTACACTGTATGGGGTCCTTGTATTTTATTGTGGATTTCAACACTCTATTACAATTACACCTGACTTCTGGGCTTACTGCTGTACTCCAGTTCACATATTTATGTTATGTAGTTGTTTATGGAACATATCTCTGTATACTGATTCCTTTCACAGGTACAGTTTGATTTTACTATGGTGAAGACTTGTCTGCTGATACCTCATTCGTCTGTACTTCTGTTATGGCTCGGTAGTTAACTACTGTAACTGTAGTGTATAGAGTCCTGGGTTCAAGATCTGCAAGGCTGTTTATTTTGTTGATGGGCAGAACAAGAGCCGTTGAATACAGAGTGATTAAGGCACTTTTGAGCATTTGGAAGCTGGTTTGCGCGGGTTTGTATGATTGTAAGAAATGCTAACCTCTGGTTACATATGCTTACAGAGAGTTAGCTACAAAATTGCTTAATCTGTGAACGCATTGCTTACCCGTCCTGCAAATGGGCTTAAAACTGCTTACTAGTGCTTATATATGCTTACTACTGCTTATTGGTGCTTATACCTCCTTACTAGTGCTTTATTCATTATGACACTGACGCATCACATGTGCATTTACTACAGTACTCCAGTTCATAAATATATGTTATTTAGTGGGTTATGTAACAAACATATTGGTCATAACGTGCTTTGTCAGGGAAAATGGAATGTGCTACAGTGGGAGTCGAACTGGGAATGCCTGCTTGTAAGGCGAATGCTCTGCCCACTACACTGCTGCTATGCTGCTTCATTTGCATATATCTTCCTTGCTATCCTCTTCAGCCATTTAAGCTGCATTAATCATAGCTAAGTGGTGGGCACACCCACGTACCTACAGCTAGCTTTAATTGGAGTTTTAAAAAATAAAAGGGTTTGTTCATTTTATTTCTATATACTTGCTGTTGTACACGGGGGGACTGTTGGTGGTGATATGCGGACACCTATGAGCGGTCTCACTCATTTCTTAGCCCTTTCTGCTATTCTTCATTGCAGGGGCATGTATATTCTGAGAGCTCTGCTCTCAGACATGCCGCACTGCAGTCTTACATGCTCTGTGTAAGATTAGGAGCTCAGGCAGCGCGCCTCATTAATATGCATGGCGCGCTGCCATCTTGCTCCTAAATGGACGCTTCCGTGCAGAACTAAGCTAGTCCTGCATGGAAGATTAGTTAATCTGAGGGCATGTTTGTGTCAACTGTGTATTTCAAAACTTTCTGAGTACGGCCACAGAAAGGAGTCTACACAGAAAAAAGAGCAAGTAAAAGCTCTTACATTTGCTCAGAATTACCCATAACATGTAACACTGCACATATTTTGAGCTAATTACACAGGGTGGATGCTAGAAAATAAGTGTAACAATCATAATAATTTAATTTTCAGTGCCATGACATAAATGCAACTTTGCTCCCACCACCCCCAAATGAAGAATATTCTTATAAGTAATGAAGGCAGTTAAAATGTGTAAACCTCCAGGAAACAGAATATAATACTGTAATGTAAGCATATGCAGGATGTAACTGCTGGAATACAGTATTCCTCTGTTACAGCATTGGGTTCCTGTTCAGTTTCCCTACTTACACAGTTACCATGTAGATGCTAGGCTGTCAGCACAGTGAAGATGTAAATGAGGTCAAAACTCATTAGAATTGTGAATTACTAAAAATAGTAACTGTGTAGGGATGTTCTCTTCATGTCGCCACTTTCACAGTGTTCATGTTGAATGCATGGCAACAGTGGATGCTGACATCAGAGGGTGTGTCAGGGTACACTTGCAGAGGTGAACATGTAGGGCTGTGAAATATGAAAGTGCATGTAAGCAGTGCACAATTCCTAAGTTCTGTGTCATCTTAATTGTTTGTTAAAATGTGTGGTCTCAGGTTTACCTTTTCTTATTTTTTACTTTTACCATTGTTTTGTTTGCACAATGTGGCGCTTAGCACAACCATGAGAAACAGAGGAATGAATGGCAGGTTTCTCTGTGCTGTTATGTAGTTATCCCTGCAGCAGCACATTTATGTGTTAGGTGTGAAATATGCAAAATCCTGGGTTTGATTCCAGGGTGTGCAACCTTTCCTTCAATATTTATGGTCCATGTTTGCACAATAACCTGAGAATGGAGGGAATATGAATTTTGCCTGTGCTTACCTTATTTATGTAAAGGTGCACGGAGGTGCGCATAGCACACTAATGAGCAACTAATAGGTGTGTTTACTAGGGTCTATATTACCTCATCAAATTGTGATAAGTTTGAATGCCCTTTGTTTGAACCGAAAAGTCTGAAAGCCCCAAACCAGGAAGTTACGGAACATCAATTTTTTTTTCCCAGTGAAAAATAAGCGGTGGGCCATCTTTGGGGCTTTGCTATTTCCTCCACTGTAGTGCGATCTCAGAGTTGTTTGTTTTAAAGTTGGGATTTTTTTTTTTCACAGAGCAGCGATTTTTTTTCCTTGGGAAAAAAATTGCTATTCCGTGAGTTCACTGTTTAGGGTATTCAGACTGTTAGGTTTGAACAAAGGGCATTCAAACTTATCATTATTCGATGTGGTGATATAGACTCTTTTTAATAGATGCAGGTTAGAACATAAACAGGTGCATTGCATGTTAATCAACCAATCCAACACAGTGGAGCTATTCAACAATGTATAAAGTATCCATGTAGCCTGCATCCTGTTTTTTGCTTTATCCTTCAATACCATTAGAATAGAGACAAGGAAATTTTAACTGACACAATGCTAGGGTCTGCTGCAGCTATTCTATATCCACACATGCTAGATGCTGAAGCCAGTGCTGCTGATGCTGCTGACAATAGGCCTAGGCCAAGAAGGAGAAGAGTGTTCAGACCCAGGGTAACTTTCCATGTGTTACATGAGCTGAAGATTGTACAGCACTACAGGGTAGATAGGGAAACATTACAAAAACTCTGAGCTCTGCCACCCTCAACTCAGAGCCAAAGCCAACCAAGGGGAACCAATCCCAATGAAAACTAAGTTATGTGTACCCTTAGGATGTTAGCTATTGGTAACTTTCAAAGACCAACTGCGGACATGATGGGTGTGTCACAGGCATCAGCCTTCAGGATCTTCCACCAATTTCTGGATGCTATGCTTATACATGCCTGTGAGCACATATTTTCCCCTCTACTTCTGAAGAGAGGGCCAGCAATATGGAACTGTTTTACCATGTAGATAGCTATCCTGAAGTACTCGGTGTCATAGCTTGCACTCATGTACACATTAAGGGACCACCTGGTGTGCTGGATATAATCTACATTAACTGCAAGGGATGCCACTCCATCAATAGCCAAGTTGTTTGCAATGCCCAGGGAATTATCTTGAATGCATGTGTTGGCAACCATGCAGTTATCATGACTCCCATATCTGGCATACATCACAGCTGTACCAGATGTTTGCTGGGGGGACACCTCCCAAAGCCATTTACTGGGGATGTTGGCTATGCCCTGGAACCATGGCTGATGACTCCCATCAGAAGTGCACACACATCCACAGAAGAATGCCATGATGAGGCACATGTTCAAACTAGAAACATCATAGAGTATGTGTTTATGCTTCTGAAGTCAAAGCTCCATTGTCTAGATATATCCAGTGCAGCCCTGCAGTATAACCCACGCAGATTTGCAAAATATATTCACAGGATGTGCTATGCTCCACAGTCTCATCCTGCCGAAACAGCTGCAGCAGGATCAGCAAGGGGAAGGGACACACATCTCCCCACCAGCACCTAGGTTACCATAGCCACGGTCAGAGGATTACTTTGATGAGGAACCCCCAGCTGCTATCCCTGTAGGCAGATGTAGGTATGCTCAGTATGCCCCTGATTTGGCTAAGAGGCAATGTATAGCATACTCAGTAACCAACTAGAGACCTAATATCTTTCTCCTACTTACATACATATAATAAAACTGATGCCAGGCAACTCACACAACTTTTACCTCCCCATGTACTGGTTGTGTACTGCTTACATCAGACAGTCAGTCCTGAACTAAAGGTATGCCAACTGCTGCATTTGCAAGTTAAATCCTGAACCAAATGTGTAGTCTTTAATAATATTATGGTATATTCTTGTATATCCTAACTAGGTACAGTAAGCAAGTAAATAGTGGTGGGTTTATACAGAAAGTACCTTAGCATGTGACACCAGGCACTTATTTTAATACTGTTTCTCCATTAGTAATTAGTAGGGCTCAGGCATGAAAGATTCACATAGTCCTACCTCTGATGAATTCTGATGTTCCCTACATGGCCACAGTTTAGCACTGTACCATTGTCATGCTAAATCATTAAAGACAGAAGGTAGAAAGTGCTGATACACATTGCAGTTTTATACTTCAGACATGTTTGTGTCATAACACTAATTGAGCTTTGTCCTCCCCAAAAGAAGAGTGTACCCTTCTTCCTGCCATAACACTAACACAGCTATGCTACCCACAAAAGAACAGTATATGTGCATTTGTTGGCAACTGCATATCATATTATTCCCAGTTAATATCCTCTCACATGTTAAGGCCAATGGTGTAGAATGGCTTACTCACTGCATGTGTTAGATAACTGATGAATGATCAAGAAACACAGAAAGGTAACACATAGCTGCATATTTATAAGCATAATGATGATAGGTTGTGTGATCACTATGTCCATATGTAGTAAAGAGAATTAAATGTACAAATCACAGCTGATGGTTTGATAGCAGTGTACATTCTGATGCAGTTCGATGTGTGAAGAATGACTTTTCATTTTGTTGATGCAAAGCTGTTTGTGTTACAAAGAGGACTAAGGCACCCCTCCTGTTTCCTAAAGTTGTATTGGTGTGAGGGTTCACATCCTGACCTATGTAGAAATTTTTCATGTGTACTATCAAGTTTTACTGTGCTTATACAGATTTCATGTATGTGTGTCTTAGTTTTTGTATCTTTTCCTACTTGTCTTCTTTTAATTCGAGTTTTGCAGGATGTGCTGCTTCCCAAAAAAACAGTTTGTCTAAGCTTATCTTGTTTGCACAATGCACAACATTTTGGAAACAGGGGAAAACCATATTTCTTATAAAGCAGTCACCCAAAAATAGAAAATGGATACATTCAATTAATGCTCTTAGCTACCGCAAAATCTGGCTTGGAGTCCAGATGGGACTGGGGTATAGTATCAAGCATTAGCAATGTGCCTCACATTTGTTCACTGCTTCCCTGCGTGCAAACAGACCCTAGCTTTAATGTGTGTACACTTTGTTAACCAGCAGGTAAATGCAAGGCTCATTGTATTATGGAATTGTATATATGATATTTTATTATTGCTTTTTATACATACATACAAATATTTCAAGCATGGGCATTAATACCCTTCTAGCTTGCCAATATACTACAACACTTGTTCCCATAATAAATGTTCAGGCTGTTCTTAAAAATATCTAAGGCAGTACTTGCTTTAATGTAATTAGGCAGTCTGTTCCATTCATCAGCTACTTAGTCAGAGAACCAACTGGTACACTTCTTATTCCTATAGAATTTTTTTTTTTTAATTTCTCCAAGTCTTTTGGGTTTCTAATACAATGACAGGAATGGACCCCATTCCTAAGTCAAAGTACGATTAAAGTTCATGAAATTAGTATTCTTTCACTCTTTGATGTTAGCCAAAAGTGCTCTTCACAGCACTCACAGTGTACCCAGTAATGACTCCTTCTGCAATTCATACAGTGTTACATGAATTGTTAACATAACTAAATACGATGATAAATTCGTTTTTATAAGACCAGGTGCTTCTACTACTATTGGAACTGTCTGGGTATCTTTCTTCCACATGGCTCTTGTTTCTGCCTGCAGATCGAGGTATTTTATGACTTTGTGTCTCTCTGTACGCAAGACACTGTAGCCACTAGGTGTGGCGATTTCAATGATCAATGCTACTTTTGTCTTCTTTTCTTGGACCACTATATTCAGTTTTCTAGCATCTATCTTTTGGACTGTTGGTATTGGGTGATCCCATGTGATGTAAACTTCATAATTTTCTATGATTCTCTGTGGCTCATATTTCCAGTGTTTTTCAGCCACTTTGATACCATAATGTTTGCACAATCTCCAGTGTATCAATCTCACCACATTATTATGCCTTTCAGTATACAGTCCCTCTGCCATTAGAGAGTCACAACCAGCAATAAGATGTGTGACTGTTTCCAATTCGGTTCCACAAAACCTACATATGTCTGTTTCTCCCACATGTTCAATAGACTTAGTAAACCAGTATGTATGTAGCCCACTATTTTGGGCTGCCAATATTAACCTTTCATTTCTTGATGTAAATTCACCTCTCCTTAACCATTCCTGCATTCATTCTTGATCAACATGAGGCTCTTCCAGAAGTTTTCTATACTTGCAACTACATTTATGTTTTTTCCACGTTTCTTTCAGCATAGGTTGTCAGATGATTCTCTAGTACTTTTTGATAACCCCAGACATTCCCAGAGGAAGCTGTCTCTAAATCCCTATATACCTGAATAAGATCTCCTCTTAGATATCTATGTGACACTATACAAGTTCTGATATTTTAGTCTTTCATAATAACTAATAAATTTCACATCCATAGATACCCTTGGTATATTTCTGTTGTACTCGTTCCAGTTTACTCATACTTGTTTTCTTATAGGGTTTCCATATTGTTATTCCATGCTCAAGTTTGGGTCTAATGTAACTTGATTTCCTAGACTTTGTAATTTTTTTATACAACCTATAGTTCTATAACTATTATTAACCAATTGGTTGACATGATTAGAAAAACTCATAGTAGCTGAATCTACCCATATACCCAGGTCCTTAAATGAGTCTACAGTTTTAATCACTGTATGTTGTATTCAATATTCACAGTTCAACTTATGTCTTCCAAATCTCACATGCTTAGTTTTTGATGCATTTATCAGCATATTATTCTCCTGTGCCCAAATGGTCAATTTAGTCAATTTATTTTGCAGACACACCTTACCTGTAACGCATGTAATCAGTTTACCCAATTTCAGGTAGTCTACTTATAGATGATAGAGCACATCAGATGAAAATGTTAGGTGGTCTGAAAGATACACTCTAAACAATAAGGGCCTAGGACAGAACCCTTTGGGACACCCTGACTGTAACCAAGGATTTCACTTGTCCAGGTGCTGTATGACACTTGCCTTGTCCTATTTGTAAGCCATGCAGCTATCCATCTTATCACGAGTACATCAATAAGTAGTTGTGCTAATTGACTGATCAGTGTTTTGTGTATGACCCTGTCAAATGCTGAAGTTAAATCTATGTAAATTACATCACAGCGCAATTTTTCATTCACAGCTGTTATTATATTGTTATAGAACATCATGTTATAGGTGGTAATAGATCTGTTTTCAGCATATGCATGCTGATATATGGTTTCAAGTCCCAACTTATCCAGTTCTGACAGTAACTTATCCAATATTACCTTCTCCATTATTTTTCCACAACATGAAAGTAGACCTAAGGGACTGTATGACTCTGGGCTTGTCCTAGTCACCCTTTCCCATAAAGACAGACTTAATAAGCACATGTCTCCAATCTTGAGTAATCTCCCCATATTTATATGGCCTAGTGAATAACAGATATAATGGTTTTATTGTCCACTTCCTTTGTAAGACATAAAGCTACACGTGGAAACATTGCAAACTAAGGGCACAATATAACTATATGTCATATATTTACAATACATGTATTTGTTTCCCCCACAAACCACCACAAACAAGCACTACAAATATGGGGTCAAATTACTTTCCCCACATATATCAACCACAATACAAAGTGTCATATATAATGTTGTGTACTCATTCATGGACAGGGCCACTTGGTGGTGCTCACAGCCTTGCTCTGCAAAACTCAAACAGCCAAGTATGTTTAATAAGGGTTCATCGTCACAAACAGCAGCCAAGTAGCACAGACAGTCAAAATAAGCAAAAATATATCCACAGGCTCCCAGATGAATAAACAAATGGTTTAATGCAACAAGAACAAAATAAAAGCTTCAGTAAGTGCTTTTGTCTTCTAACTCCTTTACAAAGGCTTCTTCAGACTGAAGTAAACAGCAAAATGCATGTTTAAATATCTTAAAAAACATCACCTGACATAACATCACATGACCTTACTAAAAACACATGTTCTTAGTGCTTTAACCTTTTCCTTTTCAGATAGCTGACAAATTCTTCTCTATTGTTTAGTCCTGGTGGAAAGCAGGCATTTAGCCTTACTTGCCAGCAGTATTCTTACCACTCTAGTTCTTCTTCAATATTAATATTTGCTTCAATGGATACCATATCAAGTACTATACATTTAAAGTCTACCTTACATTTGTTTGTTTTATAGTGTTTACATAATGCATTCCACTTATCACCAGAATGAATAGCATATTTATGCTCATATATCCTTCTATTTAATTCTCGAGTGGTTCTTCCAACATAATAGGATTTGCATTGACTACAGAAACATAAGTAAACAACATTTTTAGACTTACATCTAAATTGTCCTGGAATTTTAACTTTTATACCCCCTATTTCTATTTCATTTCCTTCCGTAAAAATGTAAGTGAACATATTACAATTATAACATTTAATCATCCCACATTTTCTGTTACTTCTTTCATTTGGCTTATTGAGTTTTCCCTGAAAATAATTTTTAAAGTTTTTTCCTTTTCTTTGTACAAATAGAGGATTATCACCTACTTTTCTAAACACATCATTATTTATTTTTTGTAGTCCCCAGTTTTTTCTTATCACATTTTTTATAGCTAATGAATCTATGCTGTTTTGAATGGTCATAGAAGTTTTCCTTTTCTAAGGGATTTTTTTCTTTTCTATCTGGTATTTTTCCCCTCATCTCTATTCTTTCTTCTAATAATTTATTTACTTCATATTCTGGGTATCCTTGTTTTCTAACTCTGTTACAAAAGGAACTAGCTTCTTCTAAAAACCCATCTTCACTGTTGTTGTATTAGACAGAAATGTATTTGAAGCTAAGTTGAAATTGCTGTTAACAGATGATAAGTATTACAAAAAGATAACCATGCAAGGTGTGAAAAGAGGGTATAGATTTATTGACTCGTTCACCTGTAGTCCTGACAAATTCAGACTTGTTTCATGGCACATGCGAAAATAACTGTATTTCATAGTCTGTGTACTTAGATAAGTATGGTTTCTATTCTCACTGCAGTTAAATGGGTATCTGTAGGTATCTACATAGAAGAGAAGAAGTGTTATCCCAAAGTAACCTCTCCACTGACATGACTTGCCAATTTTCCAGAGACTTGCACATGCCTACATATCCATTTCATGTAGGCCTCTCAACTTCTTATCTCCCACATGGCCTGTCAATGTCAACTACTCTAAGTTCACCTGCAGTCCTGGTAAAATTGGACTTGTGTTGTGGTGTGTATGATAAGTACTGTGCTCTGTAGCCTGTGTACTTGGGTAAGAGTTCTATTCTCACTGCAGTCAACTGAAAATGTGTGTGTGTCTACACAAAATAGCAGAAGTGTGTATCCCACAGTTCATTCTCCAATGGCATGGCTTGCCAGTTTTTTGAGACTTGCACAAGCCTACATATCCATTTCATGCAGGCTTCCCAACCTCTTGTCTCCCACATGGTGTTTCGATGTCATCTACTATAAGTCCACCTGCATTCCTGCTAAAATCAGACTTGTGCTGTGGTGTGTGCAATAAGTGCTGTGTTCTGTATTCTGTGTACTTTAAATAGTTACAGGATCTACTCTCACTGCAGTCAAATGGAGAGGGTTGGTGTTTTGTGCGCACGTGTGTGTGTGTGTGTGTGTGTGTGTGTGTGTGTGTGTGTGTGTGTGTGTGTGTGTGTGTGTGTGTGTTTGTGTGTGTGCATGTGTGTGCGTGTGTGTGTGTGTGTGTGTGTGTGTGTGTGTGTGTGTGTGTGTGTGTGTGTGTGTGAGCTGTTGCTAGACTTTACAGTGAGCCTTTTACAGCAGCCTGTGGCACAATGTTATCTTGTCCTCAACAGACACTGCTGATGTCATCATCTATAAAGTGATGTCTGACACAATCCAAGTCAGACTTCAGCCTTAGCGCTTGCATTAAGTACAGTGTTCTATAGTGTGTGTACTTAGGTAGAGATTCTATTCTCAATGCGGTCAAATGGGAGTGGGGTTGGTTTGTGTGTGTGTGAGCTTCTGCTGGATTTTGCAGTGATCCTTTTACAGCAGCCAGTGGGACACTGTTATCTTGTCCTGGACAGACCCGTCTGTCATTACTAGGTTATACAGTAAGCAAAATAAACTGTTGTCTTCAAATACAAAAGTGAGAACACAGAACTAGAATACACTCTCCTCAGCCTGGCCCACAGGAACCACCATGCTCACTCCACTAGCTATGGAACCAAGGCCCAGCATGTCTGAGCCATGATATGGTGGCACCCCTTGTGTTGCCACTGCACTACCTGGACGCTCAGGTACTTCTGGCCTGAAGGACAGGCCTGTGGCTCCCTCCAGGAACAGTGGCAGAGGTTTTATCACCCAAGAAGAACTGCTGGGGATGGCGGGTAGGAATTTGTACTGTACTGTAGCCACATGTCTACTCCAGATGGCGACACTGCTCTCCATCATTGCACTGAATAACACAAGGAGATGCAGATGTCAGACACTGCAGTCATCAGTGTAGTGAGGTGACAGTGATGACAGACCAGTGGGTGAGGACTCAGTTTTCGCTGTCAACCAGCTTGACATATATGGGTTTGCGAGGTCCACACCCTTAACCCAACCATGGTGTTCACCCATCTCTTGTGTTCTTCAACATCCCTGCCTCTTGTCTTGGATGTCCTGTCAGCAATTGCTTCCTTACCATGACAACTTACCTGCCTCAGACATACCTGTGTCTCTTCCCCAACATTCCTCTCTCTCTTCCAAAAAAGAAAAATAAATAGGACACCTGTCCCCCAAAAATTATCCCATACATAGCTCTACATGTTGCATACATGTCTAGCTGACACACTTGATTTGGTCCATTTGGCTATACAACATGATTACATTGTTGTTATTTCTCTCTTTGTAGGTGACAGTCCAAATTCAGCTAATCTTCTATACATTTGATCGGTTTTTGAGGGCACATTCTCAGTATACATCATATATTCACAATTCATACATGTGTTGTTTACCCCAAACTACCATTGAAACCCTGGGGGCTCAGTATTTTTATACACATTTATCAATCGCACTACAAAGTGAAATATATAATTTTGTGTGCTCCTCATGGACAGGGCCAGTTGGGGGTGCTGACAAACTTGATCTGTTAAACTCTAAACATACAACTATGCTCAATAACAGTATTTGTTTCATAGTAGGCTTCTGCACACCTAGGGCACAAAATACAGTTAGGCTACTGGCCTCATATGAACCTATGAATCTATGTGCCTATGCAGGCCTCACAGTCTGTAGTTCCTCACATGGCCTGCTGATGTCATCTATCATAAGTTCACCTGCAGTCGTGTAAAAGTTAGACTTGTGCCATGGTGCTTGCATAAAGTATGGAACTTTATAATCTGTATAGCTAGACAGGTGGGGGTTTTGTTCTCATTGCAGTCAAGTGTGTGTGCGTGTGTGTGTGTGTGTGTGTGTGTGTGTGTGTGTGTGTGTGTGTGTGTGTGTGTGTGTGTGTGTGTGTGTATATGTGTGTGTGTGTGTCTACACAGCAGAGTAGACATGCTTTCCTACAGTTACTTCTCCAATGCATGGCTTCCTATTCTTTTCATACTTGCAGAAGCCTACACATCCATTTCATGCAGCCCTCTCAACCTCTTTTCTCCCACATGGTCTGCTGATGTCATCCATGTAGAAGTTAGACATATGTGGTGCTTGCATATAGTACCGTGTTCTAGTGTATGTACTTAGATAGGTAGGAATTCTATTCTGACTGCAGTCAACTGTTTGTGTGTGACAGATGTTACTTGACATTACAGAGATCCTTTTACACCAGCATGCGGGACACTATAACCATATGCTCAACAGACAATGCTGATGTAATCAGCTATATAAGATTATTGCCTATACAACCATCCCACCAGGCAAGGATCAGACACTGACCTGGAGCCCAGGAAGACATCACCTTAGGCTTATAGGAAGATATGAAGTGGAGGACTGGTGACAGGTATGCTTTAGGGTATGTCTGGTGGTTACAGAGGAGGTGAAGTTTGCCATAAACTGTCTGGTAGCAGATTGACAATGTCCTCAGGGTCAGTATGAGTGGCACCATGCACTACTAGTTGGGCACAAAGCTGGGCCTTCACTTTTAGATGTCTGACGTAGTTAAAGAATATTTCCTGATTAGCTAGGGATGCTACTTTAGGTTTGTAAGTGGCTTTAGAGGACTTTTCAAGATAGCTAATTTTCCTGTTCAAGCAATGGAGGATACCCTTCCTCTGATGAGTCAGCTCCTTCTTGTTCTTAGACATTGCTTTCTTCTACTTGTTGTATAACCTGTGTATGCTTGATGCCCACTAGAGTGGCTTGTTTTCTGTGAGGAACTTGTTTTGGTCCATTCACATTCAAGCATTATTTGTTTGTTGACACCATCTTTCAGGAGAGGACCGCATGGTACACCCGTTACTTGGATGATATATTCATTTTGTGGAGAGGAGCTATCACGTCTGCCACTACCTTTGTTGAACAAATTACTAAATACACCAATTTTTTTAAATTTACATGGGAATTCCAAAAGGAACGGATTTCATTATTGGATGTGGAACTTACAAAGAATATTAAGAAAAATAGTTTTACTTCCAAGATTTTTAGGAACTCCACATATTCTAATGCATTTTTGCACTTCTCCAGTTGCCATCCTTACCACCAGAAAAGGGGTGTGGTGAAAGGACAACTCGTTAGGGCTGCCAGGATGGTGACTTTGGAGGATGACTTTTTTCAAGAATGTATGTTATTAAAAGATATGTTCATGAAACATGGGTACCCACCTAGATTGGTGGGTGAACTTATTGAAGAGGTGAAGAATAAAAGGGCAAGTGGTTTATTTAAACCAATTTTACAGTTAAAAGAGAATGAAACAACTATTGAATCTAGAATGGACTTGTCAGATGATTTGATCACCTCTTTTGATTGCCCACTTTTACATGACTTTAATAATGTAAAGAGCTTTGAGAAAGTGGGTTCATCTGCATCTAGTTTTATTACCACGTTTTCTTTGGATGCTCCATCTTTAAAAACTATTATTTTCAAAAATTGGTGTTATTTATCAGAAGATCAGTCAATTAGTAAACACATTAATGAACATCCTCAAGTGGTTTTTCATAAGGGATGTAATTTGAAAGCACTTTTGGAAAATAATAATTCCAATGTGCACCGCCCACATAAAGGGATGTTCAAATGTGAAAGTTGTCATTGGTGCAAGTATATAAAAGTGAGCAACTCATTTACAGTAAAAGGAAAAAAGTTTTACATCAATGGGAAGTTTAATTGTAACACTAGGGGGGTGGTCTATCTTAGTTTGTGCTCTAAATGCCAGGCTTTTTATATAGGGAAAACTGATAGACCACTGAAAAACAGAATTTATGAATACTACTATGCAATTAACAAAGGGAACACTACCAATGCCCTAGCTAGGCACATTTTATCATTCCCTGAGCATGAATTTTTATTCATGGCTATTGAAAAAGTATCTGAGAATGAAAGATGGGGACCTACTAGCCTAAAACTTGAAGAAAAAGAAGTTTTATGGCAGTTGAAATTAAATGCTTTGGTCCCACCAGGTTTAAATGATGTAATCTCTATCAGGAGCACTGTAAAACTTAAAGCTTTATTAAGATAAAAAAAATATACTGAATCTCACGAGAAAATAATTTAACATAGTATCTATGAATAGATTTATGTAGTTTACACTTTACATTTTATGTTCTTTTACTTTAAATTGAGGTAAGGTTGTTTCAGGAAATGATGTTTCAGGAAATTATGTAATGTTTTTTAAAGTATTTAAGGGTTGATTTTTTTGTTTGTGAATTGTCTGAAGAAGTTTACATATTTTTAGTAAACGAAAGCGCTAACATACAGTTTTTGTTTCCTAGCATGGTGCTTTTTCCATGTTTTACATTTTATTAGTTTGTTGAATTATTTAGTCCATTCACATTCAGCCGACTCTGTAAATTCATATAGCTGTTTATACAGGCCATTTATGTACACCTCTGCATAGCACTCATTGTTGACAAATTTGGCAGGGGTTTACCACTCTTTATGGCATTGGTTGGGAGCTATAGTTTGATTTGGAGAAATGTTTCATCTTTTCTGCTCTTCAGGGGATGTTGGGTATGATTGTGAATGTGAATGAGACTGAATTATGATTTGACCTGACCAGGTGGGCCAACACACAAGGGTTAGTGCAGATAACCACTAAGTTGGTCAGTACTACGTCTAGGACATTCAAGCCCTTTGTGGGGGTGCAAACTATCTGTTATACAGCTTGTTTCTTAACAAAGTATAGGGACCTTAGGGTGAGTGTGTTTGTCCACATATATGACTCCAAATCAATAGCAGGATAGCTGAAATCACACATGACCAAGGTGTTTGGCTGACTAGTGAGTGACTTAGTTAGGTCCGAGTAGGTATTTGTCATTAATGCAGATGTATACACCTCTTCCTTTGATTCTTTCATGTTTGTTTTGATGTGTGAACGTGTGGAAGGTATTGTACCCCTGCATGGCTAGGGTGCTCTCTACAGCCTTGAATCATATCTGTGTGACTGTACAGACATGGGCGTCTTCCAATGTAATGAGTTCTTCCAGTGAATGCAGTTTCTGATTTACTCTCCTTGCATTAAGAGCATCATTTTCAGTTTGTCTGTGGTGGATTCTTTTACAATGGAATTTACTTTACTTCTGACATTGCCTAAAAAGGCCACTGTAGGGGAGGCAAGTACCTTCATATAGTACAGTGATGTATGTCTCCAGTCATTCACTACAACATGGACTATGACAGAGTCATAACAGTACTTGTTGTTGAGAGACTTGAGTGTCTGTCTGATCTGATGAACCTGGCACCTGTCAGGCAGCTAACTGTGACCTTCTGCTTGTCCAGCCTGGTGAGGTGAGAGGGACATCTGTGTGTCTCTCACTACGGGGTCACATATGAGGAAGACATTTGGTTTTGAGGAGTTTTGTCTGAGGGGTTTATTGGCTGAGACACTGGTTTGTGTATTATTATGTGTAGTGGATTCTATTGGGTCTGTACTGTGTGCAGTAGGTTTGCACTTGCAAGGTTTCCGATCTTTAGTTAAGCTTCAAGCAAGTACCTTCATGTATGTGAGTTTATGTATTGCGAGCTTATGTGCAACAGGTGAATTATGTGTGCTGACAACATGTTTGATATATTTTTTGTTCTTATGTGAGAGAACTGATTCCATATTCATAGCATAGATACAGCTCTCACATGTTGTATTAGTTTGTTTTAGCAGTAACTAGTTGTCAGTATACATGAGGCAATTTCTCTGTTGCCTCAGGATGCTCATGTAAATCAGGTTGGGAAACTGTCTGTCCATTATAGAAGATATACACTGTAGTAACTACTGGGGAGTGGACTAGATAGACCAGGTTTTGGTGCAAGACTAACAAAATGTGTCTATTCTATGCAGAGCAATTGTTGGAAAAAATGTGTCAATGTTTCACATTGCTCACAGGGCAACAGTGCAAGGTCTGAGCAGCTACAGTAAACTGAGTGCAATCACCCCACACCACAGCACTGGAATACAAGCTAAGTTAAACTATTTTAAGCAAGTAAAACAAGGGAAAGGTCAGCAGTGAGCCTTATTCCAGCAATCTTCAAGTCACATGGGTACTTGACTGCACAGTTCTGCCACAAGGGTGTAGGGGGGCCTTCTTAATGTACGACGGCTGGTTTTAGTGCTCCAATGATACCAAACAGTCTAAATTCACTAAGCCTGAATTGAGTCTATGCTATAAAATGTTGAAGTCCTAGAAATTGAACGTGCAGAAAATTGCAATCATAATGGAAAAACAAACATTTTAAATAAAGCAGAAATCCAGTAGAACACTCCAAGAGTGCAGACAACAGACCTTCCTAGTGTGAAATAAGTGGTCTGGAACACAAGTGCTTAAACTAGAACTAAGGCACTTTCAAAATAACAGACACAATAAGCCCTCAACCTGCAATTCCCAACTTAGAAGCGTGTAGGCTATCCTCTCCACTGCAAGAATCTATACCACAAACCTTCCTAATGTAAAATAACTGGTTTGGAGGCCAAGTGCTTAAACCATAGCAAGGAAAATTAGAACATTGGTTGCAATACACACTTACCCAGCAATTTCTAGCTCAGAGGGGCAGAGGCTACCCTCTCCTCTCACCAGAGTCTAGAATATAAACCTTCATAATGTAAGACATCTGGCCTGAAGCCCAAGTGCTTAAACCAAAATTAATAGGCTTAGGATCACAGTTGCAATGTAATGTGATAACAGACAGATGCCAGTGACATGTCTTTTAATCTACCCACATAAATCATGTCATAGTTAGTAGGCCCTGTGTTATCTTGATGAGAAACCATTATGGTTTGCTGAGCTGCTGCATGTATCTGGTTAGGTTCCTGCAAAAGGGAGCATTATATTGTATTACTTTTCTGATGAGCTTGACTACAGTGCTGTCATACAATCCTTAGATCTGCATGTGATAGCATGTCTTATGATGTGCACCATACATATGTATTGGAAAACATTAAAGAGAAAAGTTATAAAGTAATGACACACATTGCAGTTCCTGACTTCACAACCTTTACAAGAGAATACAGTAGAAAGTACTGTCATGATGATGCTATCCACTGTATCATTTGTCAAGATAAATATAGCTGACAGTTACAATTATCAGATCAACAACACAAATGCATATATACTAGGCACTAATGTAGCTATGTACCCTGTGCACCAGACACAAAGCTTTTGTATCTCTGAATCCAAAAGAAAGAGAATAGGGATATAGCACAGTTATCATCACTTGCACAAGGCACTGGGGGGGGGGGTGGCAGGAGGCCTAGGCTGACACAAAAGGTCGGTGAGTGTGTGTGATGGAGAAAGGGAAGAAGGCAGGCAGTGTGTGTTCGTCTGTAGGGGTCCTCCATGTGAAAGTGGTGTGTGAGAGTTTGCATGAACATAGCCAGGGTCAGTGCTAGCTCTACATCTTGTTACATTGGACAGGTGTGTGCCATGCATTGTGGAAGTGGCAGTTCATCCCTGACCATGGAAACTGGTTCCGCGCAGGAGTTGCACTGGCACATCCATGCCCAAGGTCAAATGGAGTGCTGCTACCTGAGCATGGCCGATGTCTGCTAAACATGCTCCCTTCACAGGAATGCCTTGGACCATGACCCCATGGTCTGCCATGTCTGGGTGCGGACAGCACACTCACCAATGGACCAGCAGAAGTACTGCCACTACGGGAGCTTGATCGGGAATGGCCATGTTGGCTTTCAGCAGATGTTGTGGCTGACTTACACAAATGTGGATGCTGTTCCCCTCCCGGCAAATGTTTCATCACAGACACTGCTTGTTCCATGACAGACACCCCTTGGTCCATCATAGACACCCCTAGTTCCAATGTGTCATTCATCTGATCCACCGAATCAGTGAAACCGTGAAGGTAGTCATACATGTCAGATTGTGCTACATCAAGAACCCTAAGCATTTGTCTGGAGCACGTTTCTGAAAGTGCCCATGCCTCCATGATAGCCCTAAACATATGTTGAGTAACATTGGAAAAGGCATCTGCAGCAAGTGGAGGACAGACAGAAGGCCCCCTCTTAGCATCCATATCAACCCTCCTTTGTGGCACCTAGCCAACACTTTGTTTAAGGCCAGACTCAACTGGCACTGAAGCAACAGTAGCTACACTTCCCTGCTCAATGTCATTGCCAACAACCTCTCCTATATCTGTGGGCTCAGTGGACTGGGTTGGTGTAGGCCTACTGGCTGTGACCGGGGAAAAAGAGGGAGTGGCTGGATGTCAACCTCTGTGTCAGATTCAACCTGTGCACTCTCCAACTGTGCCTCTGTTTCACCACCAACATCATCAGTGTTTGATGAGACATTGACATCAGCTGGCACAGGGCCCAAACTCCCAATGTCATGATCACCTGTGATTAAAAGGGAGAAACACAGGCATATATTAATATCTGCACTACTATGGTACAATATATGCTAAACAACTAACAGGGCTACCACTATGTCAGACAGTACAGCACTATGCACAACAGGCCTAATATGATGCATTAGATTACTAGAAATTGATCTTCAGTACTGAAATAACTTGATTTGGCTTACTACTTGCAGGAGGCCTAGAGTGCTGAATTCCTGATAGCCCTGAAAGAAGTTAAGCAAGAGGTAAGGCCAACATCATCACATTTAACAGTAAGACAGGATGTACTACATGTACTCCTCTCAATCAACACAATGTGTTACTTCAAGAAGAACTTGGCTAACAACTCTAAACTGAGCTTATCACTGTACTGATATTCAATCCACCCCTCAAAAAAAAAAAAAAAACACACAAGTGACACAGAAATAACTTTTATTTCAATTGTTTTTACTATGCAACAATATTGAACTGGTCATACAACACTTGGAAGCTCTTCCTGGGACTGAGAAGAAGTTACACCCACATCAAGGACAGGTTGTCAGCCACCCTGCAGTGAGTTGCCCGGTGTCAGACGATTCACCAATAATTCCTCATTGGGGGTGAGAGGTGGTTCTACAGCAGGCCCACCCTCCAGTTACACTCTGGTCTCAGACAACAGACAGACAAAAAAAAAAAAAAAAAATTTGTAACGCTTCCTGTTTTTATAATATATGTCACAACTTTTAGATTAATTGTATAAGTTTTTACTTGGAGCTTTTCTCCCCGGGCCTCTACTGCTCTACTGAAAATGGACATGTATCCAGCTAGACTAGCCCGGTCAACAAATGTAAAATAAAATAAAATAAAATAAATAAATAAAACAGAAGCTGCACTTCTCCATGCAGATGTGAGCATGTCAGTAGCCCTGTGGCACACCTACTCATACAGCATTTATGTTATCAACAATTTGCTGCCATATCCTCAGCCTCTCTGGCATAGAGGGACAACTCCTTCTAAGAAGGAAAGTGCCATGTTGATGTAGCATATCCACTGTTATTGTGTTTTCTGCCTTACTGATGAGGGTCTGCACCTAAATGACATTTTCAGTCCTAAAACACAACAGAATGGTAATACATATAAATATCACATAACTACAAAGTAACTGTTACAAGATAAAACAGTTAAGGTAGGCAGTCAATAGTACCCACTAGAAAAACATATGACATATGTGAAATACTAACAACAGGCAGGATGCAAAAGAAGGAGAGTAGCAAGGGCAACATATCCTTGTATATGCCATAGCAGTAACTCAGCTGTGCCACCCCTGAAAAGGATAGTCCATTCTCGTTTGTGGCATAACAGTAACATTTCTTTGCTTTCCCCACCCACTAAAGAACAAGCACATGAAACATTTTGCTAAGAAAAGACATTGGAAATGTTAAACATATATTCAAAGGACCTGTTCCTGAAACATTTGTACATATGTATCACACGGCTTACTATTTTTATGTATTGTCAATCATTTGTACCTCTGAAATGACTTGACAAACATGTCTATACCATCAGTACACTTCTAACTAATGCATACAGATAACAGTGTAAAAGACTTTGCTTCACATTATTCATTAATATATTCCAGCATATGCATTATGTAGGTAAAAAAAAACTGCAGCATACCTGCTGGAGTTCAGTACTTCTCTGTAAAGATGGCTTGGAAAATAGTTTGCTTTGCTGAATGTATAGCAAGTATCTTCACCATCAGTTTGGCTAGCTACACATTTGGCATTTTATAATGGAGTACATTATTTATGGACTGCATCTGCGAGGCTGTGTTTCAGAGATGCTAATTACTTCATAAGCAGCTGAGATGGATGTCAATCAACCAATCTGGTGGAGCTATTCACGGTTATAAAGAAACCATTTAGACTCCATGATGATTTTTCCTGTGGATTTCAAAAGTAGTGGAGTACAGACAAAGTCTACACAGACAGAATATTAGGAGCTGCTGCTGCTTAACTCCATCTGTATGTCCTACAGGCTGCAGGCAGTGCTGTTGCTGCTGTTAACAGGCCTAGTCCAAGACTGAGAAGAGTTTTCAGGACACATTTAACTTATAGCATACATGACATGGACATTGTAGAGTGCTATATGGTGGACAGGGACACACTACAAGAACCATGCAACTAGTGAAATAAAAATAAAAAATGCCACGTAACCCATACAAGAACGGTAAAACTTCACAAACCTTATTACACAAGAAGACTAAGCGCTTTCACCCTGCAGCCCTCAGGGCTTCATCAGAGTAACAGTTAAAATTCAAATTCAAACTTAAATAAACTTCATAATTCAGTCACATGATCCAAATCATTGGGGAAATGAATGAATACCTTTTTTAAAAAAACATTACATCAGCATAGAAAAAAGTACCGTGTTCAATGAAAATCACCTTAAAATATAAATGTAAAAGTAATCCTGTATGAATTCACTTGTATCAAATTGTTATAAACTGTTATAAAGTGCTAGTGCTAATAAAAATATATGTATAACTTAGTTAAAAATGCTGATTTAAAATTGTTAGATAAAAATATTAGATAAAAATTAATACTGGTTACACTACTTAATACCTACATTATTCTGTATATATTTTGGGAACCAAGGAACCAAAATTATACAAAACAGACCTTCAATATAGTATGTTCAAATCTCCAATGCCCTTAATTTTAACACCAGACCTAGTGGGATACTGTCATTAATGCCAGGATAGACCGTGGCATTAGTTCTTAACTGCCACTCCAACTCTAGTATCTCAAGATACAGGTTCAAATCTCCACCCTTACCATAATCAAACACTCTATCGATGACAAAAAAACAGGAATTATTTGAAATTATTACAGTTCTTAGAGTACATATATAATGCATTCTCTTTTTTCTCCTTCTTAATGTCTCTACTATGTTCCAATATCCTTTCCTTAAGTTTCCTAGTGGATTTACCCACATAGAAAATAGGACAGGACATACAGGTAGCTAGGTAGATCACCATCTTGGTATTACAATTACATTTACCAGGACAAGAAAGGGCACGAAAAGGAACCATGCTACCTCTGGTGCCACAGCCTGTACTAGGGTTGCCACCCCTCCATTTTTTTTTTCTGGACTATCCGGAAATCAAACTGATTCTCCAGTAGTCTGAAAAACACTTTACAACTCCGGTATTCTGTTTCAAAAAGGAAACAGACTATTGGAGTTTGTAAATCGGCTGATTTGCTATGCTTTGTTTACAAAAAAGCATAGTAAATCAGCCGAAAGCAGGCAGCAGGAACAGAAAATAGGGCGTTCCTTACCAAGTGATGTAATCGTGACATCCCAAAATGGGCGGAATGTGGGCGGGAGAGGGGATGGGATGGGCAGGGTTACTGGTGATGTAAGGGGTGTGGCTTTACTCCTGTTTTAGCCACGATGAAAGGTGGCAACCGTAGCCTGTACCTCCCCAAGTAGAGACAGTGTACTGTTTGCATCACAGTCAGCCCTGAACTAACACTGTGTCACCTACTGCATTTACAAGGTAATTCCTGAATGTGTATTGTATTGTATAATAATAGGTTCATAGGTTCCTAGGTTCCTACGTAGGTACTAGGCTATCAGCCCAAGGGCCAATGTAATCCTAGCCAACAAGGTTACCTGGCTTACACCACCCAAGAAAGTTATTTTCTGGCGCGACTGTCAAGCAGAGACACAGAAGTGATCCCCGAGGTGTATTTCCTATTTCCCATCCACTCATCAAGATTTTTCTTGAAGAGTGCTAATGAAGAACTTTGCTTGACATAGATGGATAGCCTGTTCCAGAGTATGGAAAGTCTCTGGGACAGGAATCTATCCCTCCAGCATGTCATGTTTATTGTGGTGATAAGGTTTAGGTCCCAAGACCGTGTAGCTCAGAGGGATTGGGGTTTCTTTAGGTGTAGCATGTCTAACAGCTTTGGGTTTGACATAGCTTTATATGTTAGGCAGAGATCACCTCTGAGTAGGCGATATGCTACGGAGTAAAGCTGGAGTTTTTTTAGATGGCCAGTGTAGAGCATCTGTTTGAGACCAGTAATCCTCTTTGTGAGGTACTTCTGTGGTCTTTCCAGCTGCTGCAAATGTCTTGTGAGGTACATTCCAAAAGGGGCGTTGTACTCTATAATGGGTCTAATGAGTGACGAGTAGAGGGGAACAATGACCTCTTTTTTCCTGGATGAGAACCGTTTTATGATGAGGTGTGCCATGTAGAAAGACTTCCTGACTACTGTGGCGATGTGACTATCAAAGGACAGACTACTGTCCACCTGGGTCACAGGGTCTCTTATCACACATTCGGTGTTAAGTAGACTGCTGTCTATGTAGTAGTTCATGGGTACAGAGTTTTTACAAAAGGGGGTGACAATGCACTTTTTGGCATTGAGCTTGAAACCATGGCTCTGACACCAGGCATCTGTCTCAGCGAGGCCCTTCTGTAGGATTTCCACATCATTTGGGGACTCGACTATGGTTCCTAGTTTGCAGTCATCTGCAAACTTCGTTACCATAGGCTTTCTGTGTTAGCCTGTACTTCAGAGAAGTAGATACCAAACAGGAGAGGTCCCAGGACTGAACCCTGTGGTACTCCACTCATCACTGGTTTGAGGTCAGATTTGGAGTGTGCAACTTTTACAGTGTGGGTGCTGTCAGTGAGCCAGTTGGCAACCCATCTTTTGACGTAGGGATTTATACTTAGTTTAGTGAGTTCAGCTATAATTCCAGAATGGGGGATGGTGCTGAAAGCCTTGGCGAGGTCAAGATATGCTGTGTGAACAACCTTATCCTCATCTATGGCTTTGGTGACTGCCTCAAAGAAGTCGATCAGGTTCAGGAGGCATGGTCTGCCTTTCACAAAACCGAACTGGGTGGTATCCAAAGTTTGGAGGTTACCAGTGTTTTTGTTTATGAGTTCCATGATGATACAATCTATGGCCTTGCAGACCAGGATCATCAGGCTAATAGGGCGATAGTTCCCAGGATCAGTGGTGGATCCCCCTTTGTGCAGTGGGATAACTGTTGCTGTATACCATTCAGTGGGCACAAAGCTTGATGTGAGGCTATGATTGAACATGGTGCTTAGGTGGGGAGCCAGTTTGTTCTGAAGTTCATGTAAAATGCAATCTGGAATGTAATCCGGTCTCATGGATGCTGTGTTTTTGGCTTTAGAGAGTGCAGCTTTTACCTGCATAGTTGTGATTACAGGGACTCTGCATTCTTCCTGTATAGATATGGGCCCTTTAGGGGGTGGGGGGTAAAGGTAGCACTGAACCTATCTGCCAGGATGTTGGCAATATCAGTTGGTTCTGTAATTTTCATGCCATTGTGCTGTAACTCAGAGCACATCTGGGTGTTGCCATTGAGATTCTTGACATAGCTATATAATGCTTTGTGGTTGTCCTAAAATCAGTGGCAATTTTGTATTCATAGCTAGCTTTGGAGGATCTTATAAGGGATCTCAGCTTCTTATTATGGCTGACCAGGGAGCTCCTCCACTCATGGTATTTTACTCTCTTTTGCAACAATTTCTTCTTTCTGTTGTACAGTTTTTTATGGCACGGGACCCCCTAGATTGGCTTTTTATTTTTTTTTGGAGGATAGCGTCTTGGTTCTGTTTAGGATAACACAATGCATGCACTTGTGTAAGTGCTTATAGAGTGCATTTGTATAGGATTCAGCAGTCATAACTGTATTGTCCATTTGCATGGGTGTCATGAAGTTCACCACTTCTGTCTTAAGAAGCATGAAGTTGGCTTGGTAGAAATTTTTTATCATGGTTTCCTTAATGGGAGGGTTGGGGTGTAATGTGGTTATCAAGGGTGATTAGCTTATGGTTGGATCGGACCAACAAGGAGTTGACTTCAGGTGTGGAACATCGGTCACTCAAGTTGGCAATGACTAGGCCTAGGATATTGTTGCCCCTGGTGGGGGTGTGGATAAGTTGATCCAGGGCATTGGAGTTTATGAATTCCAGAAAGCGTTGTGTGAAGTAATTGGTACAAGAGTAGTTTTCCCAGTTAATGGTGGGATAGTTGAAATCGCCCACTATTAGGGTGTTTGCTTGAACCCTAATATTTTCCAGTACATCAAGAAAAGGGGAGTGGGAATCTTGGGGCATGGTGGGGGATCTGTAGCAAGCTACAATTTGGATTGCAGTTTTTCCCAGAGTTAGTTGCACTTGGATAACCTCAGATGCATTATGCTGAACAACTAGCCAGGAGCTGTGGATATTTACGACATGTCCTTGTATTTCATCACTTGATACAGTAAGCAACTGCAAGATGGGAGATTTGTATAGAAATTAATTTCTCATGTGACAGCAAAGACTTATTTGGTTTGTATGTGTTCAATAGCAATTAGTAGGCCTCAGGCCTCAAAGATTCACACATTGATACCTCCCCAAAGTAATGATGCCCTCAGTTTAGCACCATACATTTGAAATGGGAAATCATAACAAAAAAAGTCTGAAAGTAATGAGACACATAGCAGTTTCTGGCTTCACCACCCTCACAAGATCAAACTGGCAGGATGCAAAACAAGGAGAGCAACAAGAGAAACATAGTTTTGTTTTTGCCATAACAGTACCTCTGCCTGGCTCCATCTACCTTGAAAGAACATTATATCCTTGCATGTTCCATGACAGGAACCTACCTTGCTCCCCACTCCCAAAACAGCAGTCTTTGCTTATTTGTGGCATCCAACCTTCCACTAATATGATGGAAACTGCATATCATATTGTTACAATGAATACCCTCATATAGTTTAAAATAAATTATATAAACTGACTTACACACTGAATGTCTTTGAATACTGGTCAGATAACTGATGAATGACCACAAAACACAGAAATGTAGGACACAGCTGTATATATGCAAGGAATAATCATAGCAAATTGAGTGATCAGTAACTACACAACATCCAAATATATTACGTACAACACATTTACAAATAGCAGGTCATGCCTTGTTATCAGAGTACATTCAGTTGCACTTGGCTGTGTGAAGAATTATGTCATGCTTTTGCTGCAAAGCTATTTGTGGGGCAAAGATGTATGAGTCCCCATCCTGTTTTGTGACAGTGCATCACACTGAGTGTCAGGATCTAGACCTACGTAGTCATATCTTATGTGTACTAACAGTTTCTACTGTGTATGTCATAGATTGATTTTCCACAGTTCAACAAATTCTCCATTTTTTATACTTTTTCTTTTTGGCTACTGTTTGTGTGATGCACCACTTAGTGCAAACAACTTTTGCTATGCACAATTTGTTTGTGCATAGAGCATCAGTGCACAAACCAGAAGAATGGGCCACCCACATAGCAGACAGGACCCAGACAGCTACACACATACACTGGATAAATTCAGCTAATACTATAGGAATGCTAGGCACCATGTTTGTGTGACAGTAAACAATGTGCAACAGTGGCAAACAATGTAATTAGTAGCTGATTAGGCATACAGACACTTCTGTAAATGAGCTAATCAAATTTACCATATATACAGTTCTACACTTGCAGCTATTAGAACAAGAAGGTTGAAAAAAGAGTTGTATATCTTGCACTTTATTGCTTTAAACTGCAATCTCACAACAGTAAAACAAAAGTTGTATACCCTTTACTAGAACCCCATACCATTTGCACTCCACCCCTACACTTAACACCTGCTGCCATTAGATTAGTGAGATGATATCTGTGTTTTAATAGTTATTGTAAGTTTCCCACTGTTAATCATAGCGCAACACTGCTTACTGTGGTTGTGCAATGCACAATATTATTTATTGAATGCATCCAGTTTATATGTGTGACCATCTGGGTACTGTCTAAAACCTGGGTGGACCATTCCTCCAATTTGTGCACTGTGGCTCTTTACACAAACCAGCAGAGAATAGCTAACCACGTTTATGTCAAGCAGCCGTTCACGCAAACGCTGGCAAAAAAATAAAAACAAATAAAAGATAAAAAAAAATAATTAAAACACAAAAGGCAGACTGTCCACAGTTTTGCAGAATGTCAAGATATTTGCATCTCTCATTCAACCTATTTCTTGTAAAATGGGTGCTTTATTGTGAAATCAGTGAAGACTGCATCAATATATAATGACATATACATTTCTGTTCTGTACTTTATATCTTTCAGAAAATGCATACTTGCCCTTTGTCTTGCAACAATCCACATTCAGTATACAGATTTTGTGGCCATTAACACATGGGTAAGCTGTAAAATCTTGTCTAAGCATGCTGCACAACACTAATATTCATGGCGCCAGATTGTGCAATGCAGGATGATGCGTAGTACCTCATATGCAAATACACTCCTTGTAGGCTCTGTAACCTACATGGAGTTTATTGAATCCCACAGAGAATGTCTCTGATATCCCCTTATTTTTTACCCCTTCCCCTTGTAAATCACAGATGATTACAGTTAGCCAATAAAGACAGGTGTTAGAGTTTCACTCTTCTTATTTTTCACAAGCTGCATTGTTACTGTAGACCTATCGATCTATTACATTTTAAATGACTTTTAGTAACATTTAAAAAAAGCTCCCTGATGTCATTTAGTGTTCCTCTTGGCTTTGTCAAGATGTTTTAATCACTGGTATTCAGTAGTATGGACACACCCCCCAAACCTATCAACTGACCCTGGTTTTACAGAACATCCATGATTTTACTTTACACCTGCCCTGCCCCTTTTAACTCATGAACTGCATTCAGCCAGTAATAGCAGGAATACATCTAAAAGTAAGCACTTCTCTGTGGTGCAGTGTAACTGAGCTGCTTTATAATCCATCTGTGCAGACTTTGAAGCAGGTTTCCCCCCAGTATTCTATTTCTTAAGTAAAATAGGGTAATATTTAAACAGGAACCTTGGAGTTGAGTGTTAGTGCAGAGGACTATCGTTCTGCTAATGTGGCATGTTGTTTCTGTAAAAAGGGTACAGGGCTGGAAAATGTTCTCCTCATTTTCTTTAAATATGTTAGGGCAATTATACTGAGTGCCCATGATGTTTAGTGTTACTTTTATATAGTAAACCCATTGTTCCATTAAATTGGTACATGAGATTAGAGGAATATTTATTAAGTATATCTGATATCTAGCATCCCCCACCTTATACACTTTTTGTGGTGAAGACAGCCATTCTATTAAGTTTTTAAGTAGTTTAGGGGAAAATGTAGAGAGCATCCTCAGTGTCTTGTTTTCTTCTCATCTCATTTGTCATTTATGCTGCAAAACTTTTGTCACAATAGCTTTTTCAGTAAGGTTACAGTAGTAATTACATTCCCCATGGAGTCTAGTCTCCCCCCAAAAAGACAAACACACAAACACAAATGTACAAATTCATGCAAATATACACACACACACACACACACACACACACACACACGCGCGCACACACACACACAGCCACTCCCTCCCATCACCCAGTCACACTCACGGACACACTGACCCATTCACCCATATACATTTACACACACACACACACACACACACACACACACACACACACACACACACACACACACACACACACACACACACACACACACCCTGCACTACTACGTATTCACTAAACTCCCCAGCACTTACCCCTAACACAGTCTCTCCATTCAAAGTAATAGGGACCACACACTTTTGGCTTAGTTAATTAACTTGGCCAGCAGAGCTACTTTACCCACTCAAGAGCTTCTCTGAATCACTCATCAAAGGTAAATGACATACAACAGGGATTTCCGAGGAGAAGAGTACACATAGCTAATCAGGATAGGCCACACCCCCAGAATGCCTCATTAGCATAAAGTTTTCTAAGGAGAAGACCTACGACTGTGATCCCACAGACTGTTCATGACCATTATGGTAGGCCTGTGTCTGAATCACAAAGGTCTAATGACAATGCTTGCAGCAGGAGTTAGGGCTTAGTACTGGCAACAGCCCTTTCTGGATCTGACAGTATGTCTGCACATGACAAAAGACTGTCACAGAGATTCCTGCCTATTTGGATGATTTCAGAATAATACTAACTATCTGGGTATGCAATTCACTAAGTATTCTAAATTTAAAAATATAGAAAAATAACTACTAAAATGAAATCAAGAAAGCCCTCTTAAAAATATGTTAGTTGTAATTTTTCTTTTCTCCTTATGGGACAGATTAAGACTTCATAGGCTTTTACAGGTGTACATTGTGTTGTAGATAGATGCGTGTGTGTGTGTGTGTGTGTGTGTCTGTGAGTATTGTACATTTTCTTTGATCATGTGGATGCTAGAAAACAACAAACAAGACAGGATCTATACATCTCTCTTTGTCTGTACACACACACACACACATATATATATATATACATGAATATATGTAGACATAGATATACAGTATGTACATGTGTGTGTGTGTGTGTGTGTGTGTGTGTGTGTGTGTGTGTGTGTGTGTGTGTGTGTGTGTATATATATATATATATATATATATATATATATATAAAAAGATATATATATGTATGTATATATATATATATATATATATATATATATATATATATATATATATATATATATATATATATATATATATATATATATATATATATATATGGGTCTAGGACACATGCTTGACTAGCATATGTTCGAATCACAAAACATCAAACACACATACACAAAAGCCCTTAACATCGAAAAGCGCTTCCGTGTATGTGTAGTTCAAAATAAAAAAAAACTACATTTCTGCAGGGGGGCTTTGCCCCCCTGTGCCCCCCCCCCACTTTATTATTCTCACTCCGAGATTGCACTACAGTGGGGAAAAGGGAATTTTCCCTTACACGCACTGTAGTCCGATCTACGAAACAGGTACACATACAGAGAAGCGCTTGTCGATGTCAAGTGCTTTCGTGTATGTGTGTTCGATGTTTTGTGATTCGGACATATGCTAGTCGAGCATGTGTCCTGATCCCATATATATATATATATATATATATATATATATATATATATATATATATATATATATATATATATATATATATATATATACATACACACACACACATATACACTGGCACCAATAATGCCCTTAGTGGAAGAAATGATGGGAAGAATGGGGGTCCTGGCATCCTTCCAGCAGACCCCTCCATGACAGACAGCTCTCCTTGCTGGCTGCTGCCTCAGGTGATACACTAGGCAGTACCAGACAACAGCAGTGCAACTCTGCTTGTTGCAGAAGAATGTTCTCTAGGAGAAGGCCAGTATGGACACTAAACCACCAATCATGAGACAGTATAACGGTACCCCCTTCCACTGATCTAGCATCAGAGGCCATCAAGAAACTCTGTAGGTTGCCCCCCTCACCACATGATCTAGAAAGGCAGGCCTGGAGACAGAAAGCAAATTATCTAGAGAAGGCAGGGCAGGATGATAGATGTGGAATTGCTACCACATCACAGGCAGAGCTGTGGCTGCCATTGCATAAAATCATAACGGAAATGAAGAAAAATAAAACAACAATCATCAAATTAAAATTTAAATGAGGGAAAGTAAGAAAAAAGAGAGAGAAAAAAACAAAAAATCTGTATTATGTCTGTGCCTGACTGTCACTCATACATGTAACTACAGAAGGTCTAAACATCTTCTAAGTATGCAGTGATGTATATAAAGGTGCATTTGCATATTACCAAAAGCCTCAGTCAGTTAAGTGATGTTAATTTCTATAATATTCTGATGGACACTGGTACAAACTATGCAGTCCTATATACTCACTGTGCCACTGTGTCATACCAAAAGTAGACAAGACAGTGCCAGTAACATGGGCGGTTGTCAACATATAGTAGGCAACTTCCATAATGTAAGCTGACATGTACTATGGGACAGAGTAGTCATAATGGCAGAATTCCATGAATATGGGAGTCATGCATGGGTACTGGGTGGGGCTATGGATGTTAAATATCATAAGGGCAGATGTATAGTTTACTTGTTGTAGGTTCACTAGGGTGCTGATAAGGCACACAGCATATTAGTGGGCCAAAAGTCCTGGATGTTTGGCATTGCATTACACTAAGCATGATGGAAGAGCATGCCATACTGGGCATATAGATGCCACCATGAATGTGTGGAACACACTAATATATTCTATGTGTCCCTCAGGTATCTTACTGCCATAAGCAAAGAGTAATTATCTATCGATTAGTAGTGTACTACATAGGGGTGTTACAGTTTCCTTAATGTAATTATGACTTAAGGTAATATACTGCATTTCTGATGTCCAATATGTATTTATTGCATGACAGAAATTGTCCATATCTCTATATCTGTGGGAATGCTTTATATGTCTCCAAAAGAGGAGTCAGTTCTCTATCTGCTCAGGAGTTGAAGAACAGTAACAGAAATGAGGAAGATCATGAATTATATGTCCTACAAGTGTCCTTGTGCTTATGAGTAAAAAAAAAAAAAGTAAAACTGACCTGTTAAGCATACTTATTTTACATCTCAGGAGTGCTGTCTCTGATCTCTTTTTCCCACTATCACATAAGGTTGAGGTAGTGCCTCTTGATGTCATTAAGGTGGTGCCTATATTGTTTGCCAAAGATGGCAGTAGTAACAGTTAATGCCCCTGCAAGGCTATACCAGCCATCCATCTTATATTGTGGACCCTTATAATAGTCCTCTAGGAGGTTAAAACAATGTTTTTTGTTCTTTAGAACACCACCTGGGAGCTCTGTCACCCTTAGTGCCCTATAAAGCCATAACCATTTAAAAGGTCACAGTCTAGAGGAACATGTTAGGTTATTCATATTGATGCACATTGCTGCTGCCAACGCATGATGAGCAACATCATGCACTTAGCATGATATGCCATTGTACCACCATATTAATGAGCAAATATACATGGTGTGACAGGATGGTGTTAAGGTGTGAACAGCAGCATGTGAGTGTAACAGCAGTACAGTAAGGACGTTTGCTTTCACTTCTCTACTTTAGCTCCTCTAAAGGTCATAATGAAACAATTTGTTTACCCACATTCCCACCAGGATCAATGCCACATCCAAACCTGTGCAATTTTCTTGACAGGTATTAATGCGAGTGCATGATTTGGATCGAGCCTTATAGCATAGCCTTAGTCATGTTTGCATTGAAATAAAATTGGGATTCAGATACATCCTATGTAAATAGGCTCAATAGCATAATAACCAAGTTATGATCTCTAAACTACATCATAAAAACAGCCACAGCCGTAACTGTGCCCATCACACTATTGAATTTACACTCAGCAAACAATTGTAGAGTGGTCCTTGTTGGATAAGCATTTCACTTGTGTGCTTTTATTAATGATACACATGAGATAAGTGAATGTGAAATAGTGTCTACAGATACTAAGATACTGCTTTTGTTCATCAGCTGTAGATATATGTTGTGTGATGAGTTGCATGATACGTTCCTTAGGAGAAGGAGGCTGAGTTAAAATCCGGTGACTGTTGACTGGGAGAAATGTACATGGAAATGGATGTTATGGGTCTGTGCTAGAATTTATGAACTTAAGTGTCACAATGAAAGGTTTGATGTGTATTGTAGAAAGTGAGGTACATGGGCCCTGTGGTTGGACAAATGACTGTGAGTGTCATAATGCTGACCTCCAACAGTTACAGCTGGTACGTGTTTTGTATGGTTGTATGTAATTGCCACATTTTCACTGTATCTTTAGGTGTACTGGAAGGGAGAGGTAGTATTGTGCAGAGGACATTATATAGTGTGAGATCTGGGTGGCCAGACAGGCAATACCATTAGTTATTGTTAGAAGTAGGGGAGCATTGTAATATATCAGTAGGCATTTGATTGCAATTTATTATGAAGTGCACTGGCCTCTGTGATGTAACCCCTGACACTGGTTGGTCCTCTCGCCTATTCCAATCACATTTACCCACATGCCAGTCGCCACCTATGTTCGGTTGTGGAAGTGAGAGAGAGCATATATGCACTGATTAGTGGAGGGGAGAATTAACACTGCATAAGATGCTGGTCTATTAATGTTCCATTGGGGGGTTAGACAACACATTTTTCTTTTATGTTTTATAGACTGTTTGGAAGAAGTTGATGATAAGGTCCATTCAGCATTAATATACTTCTTCATAATACAACCACAATTTGGTGCGTTATGCCTAAGCTGAGATTGTGGGGACTGGGCCACCACACATATGTGGGTCATACTAGGAGGTGTCATTCAGTTACTAATATTTGTCTTGCCATAGGCCACAGCCTGCTGTTGTATTGCATACATAGTGATATCAGGAGTCATACACCAGAGTTGTACAGTCATAGGGTAGACATATCATAGCTGACATTCATGATGCATGGCATTGGCAGGCTATTGCACAATAGGGCTTAAAAGCACATTAACAGTTCAGTGGCAGACAAGGTGCATTGGTATCCATTTGCACTTTGTGTGGAGACATCGTGTTCCCTGCTGTCAGACAGAGACACACAGAACACATAATATGTTCCAGATATCCCTGTGTTTTTGCATAGTCTTCTTTGTGGGGTAATGTATTTTGCTCTTTGCAAATCTCATATAGTCTATGCTCAAAACCCAGGCATTCAGGCAGGTCCAAGACTGGACTCTTTCATGTGGTGCTGGAATGGGGTGGAATGTGTATAACATGCAAACAGCTTCAAGTGTATATCTTTATATTTATAGACATAAATGTCTAAAAGAGTGAAGAAGAGGAAACAGAAGTCTCCCAGGCAGACATATTTTTCTGTAGGTCCTCAGTGAACATGGTTAGTGGATGCTCAAAAACAATAACATAGACCAAGGCCTTTAGGATTATGTCTGATGGTCCATTCTGGAGCACATGAATGCAGTCAGTGGCCACAATCAAATGCATAAGCAGGTGTGACAAAGCATCAATGACACCTGACTGGCAAAAGAGTGAAGGGTCATGGGTGGGGATTCACCAAAAGATTGAGCCTTGACCACCATGGATGAGTTTCTGGCATCTCTGCCTTGGTGGGGCATGACATTTTACTTATTCTTGGTGGAGAACTCAACCTAAGAGCAGAACTTCACCAAGCACCATGAATATTAGTTGGTTACAACTCAGGTGGGAGCTAACTAACATATAGGAAAAGCCATACTTCCTGCCAAACTCAGACCCATACAACTAATGAGCATTACTATATTGTTGTGCAAGCGCATTGGGACTTCAGCAATAGTATCAGTCTGTGCAAGGCATGTTGAATTTAAATTTATACCACTCTGTTATATGTGTATACCTTCACTGGGTTGCAAGTGATTGAGAAGGATGCAATCATGCATTTACTGTGTGCATGTGATTTCACTGATGCTTTAGTATCAGAGTTCTGCACTGTGGATATCTGCATGGCTGGTGTTGGGGACCTGTCTGAACTCACTGACAGCCACATAATGGAGTAAATGGTGGTCAGGGTGGCACTGTTACATATGGCTAATGTGATGATCATATGTCCTCCATCTTCCATAGGCACAGGTCCTGTGCCTGTCCAAACCACCTCCCGTACCTAGGATGCCACAGAATATCAAGAGTTCATAGGTTCATAGATGTGTAGTAAGCTAATGACCACTGGGGGCTTCTTAAGCCTAGACATGCATCCCCTAGCTCTGACAGTTTCTGGTACTCTTGATAAGGGGCTTGGTAGATGAAACATTTACAAGCAGAGACCTGGGAGATGAACCATTTACAGGCTACCTGTTCCCATTAGTGACATAGGTGCTAAACCAGGGATGAATTTTCTGTCCTCCATCCAGTTGTCCAAGTTACAATTGAAGTGGGTTAGGGAAAACTCTGCTTCACATAGATGGGGAGCCTGTTCCAGAGAAGGGGTAGTCCCTGAGATACATACCTGCATTTACAGTGGGTCCTATTCATATCACAGGCAAGGTTTAAATCTTTAAAATGGGTAATGCTGGTGCTATTTGTTTTGCAGATATGCAGGAAGTCCATCAGGGTGGGGTCCTGCAGTGCCTTGCATGACATGCATAGATCTCACTTCGATAGCCTGTAGGAGACAGGATACAGAAATATGGCTTTGAGGTAGTCTGCATGAGACATGTTACTTACACTTTGTAATCTTTTAGTGAAGATCTTCTGTGAACATTCCAATAGTGTGGCATGCCTGGTTAGGTACATACCAAAGGGGGCACAGTACTTAATGATAGGTCTGATGAATGCCAAACACAGTAGACTTAGATGCCATACCTTTGTTTATATGTTGCACAACATATAACGATTTCCTTTAACTGTACATACATGATGGTCAAAGGCTAGATTACTGTAGTCAATAGATCTGACACAAGTTATTTGTTTGTGTCAGTCCTTCCTGTAGAACATTAGTGTCAGTGGGGGATTCTATGGCTGCTCCTAATTTGCAGTCTTCTGCAAATTCAGTCAGCCAGAGGATGTTGACATTTGCTTTGGCTTCAGAGAAGTATAGAAGTGGACTCCTCAGTTCTAACTTCCAGTGTCTTGTTTGTGAGCCAGCTGGCTACTAACTATGTGACATATGAGTTTATACCTTACCTCATGATTTTATCAACAATACCCAAGTGGGGTACTGTGTCAAATGCCTTGGCCAGGTCAAGGTAGGCAGTGTGAACTGTCTGCCTTCACCCATTGTTTTTGTGACCTTCTCAAAGAAGTCCACCAGGTTGAGTAGGTTTGACCTGTCCTTGATGAAACCAAACTGTGTTGAGTCCAGTGTCTGGAGGTTTCCTATGCCATTATCAATCATTTCCATGTTAATTATATGAGACTCTGTAGTCTTTAATGTCTGTAGATGGCCCGCTTTTGTGCAGAGGGATGACAGTTTCTGTTCAGTATTTGTGAGGCATGAAGCCTGTTTGGAGATTACAGTTAAATATTTATTCCACATGGCCTGATAGATCATATTTTCTGCTATTTAGAAGGCAGTCTGGGATATTGTCTGGGCCCACCAATGCAGTGTCCTTGACCTTAGAGAGATCATTGAGGACCAGTTCCCTAGTGATAGTAGAGGGAATTAAATTTGATGGTATTTCCTAAGAGGAGGCTGAGGGTGAGAGAGGATAAATTTAGAGCTGAATTTGTTCACCTGTAGGGTTGCTTTATCTTTTGGCTCAGTATAGATGGTACCATTAACAATGAACTCTGCACACTACTGTGTATTGCCTTTGAGGCTGCGGACATAGCTAAAGAGTTTGCTGACAAGAGTGCCCTCTTCTACTACAACAGAGACATCCTTGGCTGTTGCCAGCTCCCTTGAGAATGAGTAGGGTAGTAGGAGTTGTTGTACTGGTGTCTGTCAATGCCATGATTATCATTCTGTTTTTTAAGATGTGTGTCTCCCTAGCCACAAGTAAAAATATGCAGAGGGCAACTATAAAGGAACAGTCAGACAGATAGCATTACTCCCTTCTCAGAACTGATGGGTATTGTGCAGGGTTTGCATAATGACCTTTGACTGGGCCTGATCCCTAAATATATATAACATATTCAAAAGCCAGCATAGGGAGTCTGTAGACTGCAGATATCCATTTGTGACCATCACCATTCCTGTGTCTGGTCTTCATCCACTCCTGGTGAGGAAGCCACCATTGGGAGAGGAAGGCCATTGTCTAAGTCCCATAGCGCTACTACTTCTGCAAATCCAAACAGTGTTGAGTGCACTGCAGGATGCAGCAGGTGTATATGGGTTGCTAATGCTTAAACCAACCCAAACACATCACTACATTCATGCTCAAAGAGCTCTCCATCCTTTGAGAGTGCTGTGGATTGTGCCCTGTGACATTCCCTGGTGAGGTGCCCTTATAGATGGAGATGTACACAGTTGGCACTTGTATCTTCTGAGGATGCCTTAAACCTGTCCACCAGACCCCAACACAGCATTTTCTGCCAGATCTGTGTTCATGCATACTCACAGACACCTACCAGTGCCACAATACTTTGCCCAGGTACTCCACATTGAAGGCTCAGCTTCCTCCCTGACTAGTCTTTCTTTCTCCCCATAATCAGTACAGTAACCCACAGTCACCAACACCCTCCACACAGACACACACACACACACACACACACACACACACACACACACACACACACACACACACACACACACACACACACACGTGCACGCACACACACACACACACACACACACACACACACACACACACACACACACACACACACACACACACACACACACACACACACACACACACACACACACACGGCACACTGTTTATATCTGTCACTGTGTCCCTTCTCACTAGTGCATATGATGACAGCTGTGCCCTCCCCACTGTACTCTATTTCCTAGTAACCTGTGTCTGATACCAATGTGGCCAATCCATGCATAGCATAGCACAGCCTGGCTGTAACATTACATGCAACATTAGTAAATGCTATGTTTAATCTGGTCCATAGTTGTGAACCATATACTGCCTTATAGCTAATGCCCCTGTATATTGTGCCCACTTCTGCCTTGCATGGTTATCCCCTGTGGCTAATTCCTCCACTGGTTCCTCAACAGACTCCTGCTACATTGATGTTTCTGCTTATCCCTTGCCATTTGTTTGCTTGCCAACATATTGTGTCACATTGCTTACATTCCAAGTAATTTACTACATGTTTCTGGACTGTACTGCAGACACCACCACAAACATTTATACAGTGGTACTGGGAGTTTAACTGTTTCAACACATGTCCAATAATGTTTCTGGTCTGTAGCAGGATAGTGTTGTAATGCACTCACTGTCATGGTTTGTGGATTTCTTATTGCTGTAATTAGCCATGGATCCCAGGAATGTCCTGCATCACCAATAAAATGCCCCTAGCAGAAATCATTCAATAAAAATCTCTCATATAAGCTGGACATGTGCCAGGAATCAGAATTGTTGGCACTGCTTGTGATGCACATATTATGTATCATACACATTGCCTTGCAAAACACCTGGAACTTCATAGAATGGGATCACTTACAGCTGATCTACTGTTTACTCTGTTCCTCAGTAGAGGCCTTGATGGCAATGTGAGCACAGTTAATGTGTTTCAGTCCATCAGAGAAATGGGCTAGTTCATAAAATTCCTACATGGTGTTTCTTCTCTCTTCTATGGTACAGGGGAACAACATATCCTGCTCTACATACTATAGCATGGCATTTTTGAAACTGGTGCACTCTCTTTGAGGTAGATGCCTGGGATACACCCTCTGTATCCATGATAGTCACTGGAATATCTCTGCAACCACCATTTTCTAAATTGAACATACCTTGGTGTCCACAGTGACAAGTTCTCTATACATTCCATGAGTCTGTATATGAAAGATACACATCTCAATCCAGCTGTTGAATGGTGTCTTTGTCCACATGGTAGTGGTCCACTACATCTGTGGAGGGGATGAAATGTTAAGCAAAGACAGACAACATGGCAGCTTCGAGGTGATGGAGCAAAACTTCATGGCTACTGTCTGAAAGAACAGCTTCATGTGTATAATATCTGAATCAATGTGTTTTTTTGGACGGAATGCAAACATCTGACAACATTAATAGAACAACGATGATCCAGAGGGAATCAGAATGTATGAAGGTACTGCTGTTATTGGTGGGTCTTGATGCAGCGAAAGCATTTGACAGAGTAAGTTGAGATTTTATGAGTCGAGCAATGGAAACATTTGCATTTTCTGATATAATAAGATTATTTAGAAGGCTATATGAGGGATTAGAGGCAAAAAGTCAAAGTAGGAGGCTTCCTCTCTGATAAATTGTGTCTGAACAGAGGAACCATGCAGGAGTGTCCTCCTTCCCATTTGCTATTTGTGTTATAGTTAGAACCATTGGAAAATAAAATAAGGTACTCAGAAATTCAAGGATATGATTGATATGTTATTGAAGAAAAGTTGGCTTTATTTGCAGATAACATTATTTTGTACCTGATAGAACCAGAAAATGACATCTCAGTGTTATGGAATATTCTGTGACAGTTCTGTTTTTTTTCTGAATATAAAATTAAAGAAGATAAAACAAAGGTTATAGCTATAAATTATGTGCATAAACATTAATTGGTTCATCAATATCCATAATTGTGGGAGCATGATAAAAATGAAATATTTAGGAGTGTGTGTTAAAAAGTATTGTATTATGGCAGCTAGGGATATATGTGAAGAGACTAAACAAAAGGTAATACAAAAACTGAAAAACAGGGAGTTCTTGCCTGTGGATATGGATAGTAAGATACAAGCATTATAATGTTTTTAGTCCCTTTAGTACACAGGCCAGGCATATTTTTATCAACCAGAGGATAGGTTGTGGATATTAATTACTGCAGAGTTGAAGAATTTCATCTGGGAAGGGAAGAGGACAAGGGCAAAGTAGGATAAGCTGATTTTTCCAATAGAACAAGGAGGTCTAGGATTATCGAATTTGAAGGGTGTTTTAGAGATACACAGTTAAGGCTCTTATACACAACACAACATAGAGCTACAATACAACATGGAAAGGTATGATGATGAAGCAGGGGGCTAATTTAAAAAAAATAAAGAAAGAGTGAGATTTTGGGCTCAAATCCTTAAGGAGAAGAACAACAGTCACAGATAATATAAAATTTATAAAGTAGCAGAAAGTATACTAAGAACTAAGCCAACATGGGAATGGAGAAAGTAGATCCCACCAATAAGGATGACTGCAATTAGGGGTACAGATAATAAGCAAGGGGGTTCTGGAATTTATTGGAGGAAACTGGAAAGGAACCAATGTATTAGGAGCAAATAATTGGAGAGGGAAAGGTAATAGAATGGGAAGAAGCCAAGAAGACATTTGGATTGCAGGCTAGTGATTACCATCCATATCAGGGATTGATATCAGAGTATAAACAAAGTGATATGGGAATCCTAAATGAAAGACCTACTCTAGGTGAGTTGTTAATTGAACCCAGAACAGAAGCTATTGTTAAAAGAGGGGATAATTGGTAGGCCATATAAAATATTGCATAATAACTATTGGACTCAATTAGAGGTTGTCAGAAAAGATTGGGAAGAGAGATATAGATAAGCAATTCACAAAGAAACAATGGGAGGACATATGTATGGCAACCAAATATGCAACAAAATCTAGAAGATTTAAGATTGTTGCCTGGAAGTGTTTTCACAGATAATTTTATATCCCAAGCAGAATACAAACACATTTTCTTTGCATTGATGGTAAATGTTGAAGGTGTATTGGGGAAGAAAGCAGTACCTGATAGCATAGGTACTCAAAGGGTAATGAGTTGGCAGACTTTAAACATTCACTGCAGAGTACTCTATCAGGAACACTGGGCAAGCAAATGAGTGCAACTAAGGATTGTTTTTTTTTGAGGTGGGATTCTGGATCAGAAATTACCTACACATAATAAGGCCTTGTTAAATTTAATTTTGGTGATTCCCAAAAAAGCAGTTACTAGAAAATGGAAATCAAAGTGTAAACCAACTATACGTGAACTAGTTAATATTGTAACTGAGATAAAAGAATAGGGAGTTGGAGCTCTAAAAAAGGGTGAGAGTAAATTATATAGAAAAGATGGAAATTATGGGAACAATGGATTCAAAAACATGTTTTGAAGGAGGAATGAGGTTTAAGAGAAGATATGAAATGAAAAATGTATGTAATGTTGCTTTGACTATATAGTATAAGATGATAGCTGTAATGTACGTTTGTAAATGTGAACTTGTTAATAAAGTTTGATTACTTTTGCATAAACATATTTTTGCCTGTTTCGCAAATAATAATTCAGTGTAGGTGTTTAAAAAATGCTGGCTAATCAAACAATGCAATATAGACTTTGGTGGTAAAAAGAACTACTTTTATGATTCAGCTGGTCTTTTTCCTTTAGATTGGATAAGTTTATGATTGCGAATAATCAAATATTTCTTTTTAACTTTTTGGTTGCTGATTTCTACATTTCCTTCACAGCTTCGAAAACTACAGACTTTTCTTGCAACATAGTCAATTCAGCTGTCACACTTTTAGTGAAAAATATGTTAGTATATCTCCTCTGAGCTGGCCAGTTTATATATTTATACAGTGCTATCTTGTGTTCATCCACCTATTTTTAAAAATTATACACAAAACCTTATGGTTTCCTCTAAGGTACTTAAATGTGTCTCTTATATTTCCACCTCTCTCCTTTCTTTAGGCCAATATACACTAAGAGCTTCTAATTTATCTTTACAAGAAATATGATGAAAGCAATACTCCACTTTAGTTCAATGATCTACACCATGGCATTCTTTTCTCTAACATTTAGAAAATATGTTCCATAACTGCATAAACCACTCTGGATGGTGCTTTAGCAGCATCTCTAAGTGGGGTAGGAACATTTTAGTTTCTGGAAATGTCTTTTCCTATGCATCCTATTATTCTATTGATGTTTCTTGCTGTTTTGCTTCTTTGCATCTTATTTTTGAATAATCTGGTATGATTACTTAAAGTTTTTTCCAACTTTGTGATTACTCCCATCCTGCTGTAACTCCATGTGTTAGCTATGTCTTCCACATCATTTATTTTATTATTTGCAGTGAATTTAAACTGCTTTAATTTGGACTTTTTTATGAGTTACTATCCCTAGGATTCATGAAGCTTGCGCCAGGCACAGGTGTAGCGTAAGTGGTATAACACCAAATATGGCCGCTGAGCGATTCAGGTACAATCCAATTCCACATGGACTACCGGTGTATGCCAGAACTGGGCAGCCCTCGGCTTAGGTATGCTAATCACCCCATGCGCAGTGTCGCAGCATGCAAATGAAGGCATATAGTGATTCATGAAGTGGTGCAGGCATAGCGTAAGCCCATGGAAATGTAAACCGTAAAACACGGTTTACATTTTCACAAACAGAACATCGGAGCTATAGAAGCAGACCAGACTCATGTATTACAAAGTTAACATATGCAAATGGCTAAATACACAGCCAATGGCATAAGAAAAGATGCACAACACCTAAAAAACAACATTTAATGTCATGTCCACAGTAACGCACAGTACAACCACAGGGCATGTGTGCGGAAACAGGAACACATAGAAAATATATACAAATGTCATAAAATCACAATGTAATACAAATCAGGATGTCACCATAATATGCAATGGTATGCATGGTACACCACAACCAAGGTGCAAGGGTTGCTAAGGGTCTATGTCAGTGTTCGGCGCAGTAACTATGAATTAGTAGTCAATGCCATGCAAATGAGGCAGGTAATACTGAATTGCAAACATCCCACCGGATGAAGGATGTACCATACGGCGCAGCGCTATAACACCGAGGAGTGGCTCAGAGGTGATACATGACATCAGCAGAGGGGTATGCTACCGTAGCTGTAAGCACATTGGAGCAATGCAATTCTGGCCTGGCCGTTGCTAAGCAAAGCTGCAGGACAGGGGTGGAGAGGTAGGTATAGAATCGTTTAGCTGAGAGCACATATGGTGCCCGAAAGCGCATGTGTACAGGGATGAAAACGTGCCCAAAACCCGGTAAGCGGATGCACGCACTGCAAACAATAGCACAAACAGGAAGGTCAGGGGAAGAAAATAAGGAAATGCCGCAGTAGGGTAATTGGAGTACAACTGAGCAATTAACACCTATCAACTCACGGCGGCCAATTGACGGCAGCTGACAAGTCTGCTTGCAGAAACCTGCAAAACAGGATAGGGGAGGCATTGGATTGCAAAGAAAGGAGGGGAGGCATTGGATTGCAAAGATAGGAGAACTGTCATAGCAGAGCAAAGCAAACCTACAGTAGACCGGCAATAGAACACATTACGCAAGATAAGCAGGTCTAGGAAAGTACAAATGAAAGCAGGCTCCTGGATGTATGCCAGAAAATGGTAGGTGAAATGTGCAGAAATGTAAAGGGAAGGGCAAGAGGTAAACCACGGCAGCCAAATGTGATTCAACACCAAAGGCAACACAATAGTAGCTCCTGTAGTAAAACACATAAGATACCCTGTAGCTACGATCGTACATACGCACCCTATGACATCATCGGTGTTCACAGCACAATAGTATAAAGTGTGAAAGCACCCTACACACACCTGTGTATTCCCAAACACTGCACCATAGGTGTAAACACACGGGGAACTTTTAAAATGTACATGTTGGGAGCTGCGATAGCTGTGATTCATCATCATGTGTTAGAGACCGACGGTGTTGTTGAGGATGATGCCGACAACCACCGCAGGCCCCGGAGGAGGAGAAGAGTGTTCAGACCGAGGGTAACCTACCAGGGGCTACATGATCTGGAGATAGTAGAGCATTACAGGGTGGACAGGGACATCTTACAGCAAATAGTTGAGCTGTGCTGGCCACGCCTGAGAACCAGAAACAACAGAGGGGAACCTATCCCAGTGGACACAAAGGTATGTGTAAGCTTGCGAATACTAGACACAGGTACCTTTCAAAGGCCAACTGGCGATATAATGGGGATCTCACAAGGATCAGCATCCAGGGTACTACACCAGTTCCTGGATGCCATGTTACTACATGAGAATGAGCATATATACTTCCCCCAAACTCAGGAGGAGTTGGCCAGCAATATGCGTCACTTCCACCGTGTGGCACACTACCCAGAGGTACTGGGTGCGATAGACTGCATGCACATACATACATATCAAGTCACCACCCAGTGAGCATGGTAGGCACTACATAAACCGTAAGGGATTCCACTCCATCAACTGCCAGGTCGTGTGCAATGCCCAGGGCATTATCATGGATGTGTGTGCTGGCAGCCCTGGAAGCTACCATGACTCCCATATCTGGCATGCCTCACAGCTGTATCAGGTATTTGTCAGGGGGGGACATCCCACATAGCCACCTTGTGGGGGATGTTGGCTATGCACTGGAGCCGTGGATGATGACTCCCATCAGAAATCGACACACACCCATGCAAAAATGCCATAATGAGGCACACACACAAACCAGAATCATCATAGAGCGTGTGTTCGGGATGCTGAAATCACGGTTCCATTGCTTGGACCCATCTGGTGGAGCCTTGCAGTACTCTCCAGGCACGTGTGCCACATCTTCATAGTATGTGCCATGCTACATAATATGATCCTACGGAAACAGCTGCAGCAGGGACAAAATGGTGAAGGCCCTCATAGCCCACCGCAAATGCCAAGGCCATCACAGGCACAGAGGGATTCAGACCACGAACACCCTGTGCCAGCCCCAGTAGGCAGATGGAGGTGTGCCGCATATGCCTACGCCTTGGCAAAGAGGAACGTATAGCACATACTCTGACAGTGTAGGCCCCTACGGACTGGCAAACCTCTCCACCTGCACACACAGTAAAATGGATGGCACACACACACGACCACCTGTAAATTGTAATGTATAGGTGGCCCACTGTGTGAATCCTACATAGGCAGCCTTCAAACATTGTACACACAACAGCTATTGGAACACGGAATGTCAACACCTGAACAGTACATGCGCCTATCAGCATATGTTGCAGCTGCGTGTATAGGTTCCCAGGAACATCGGTAGGTACACACTCGATTGTCAGAAGCCATACACCAAACGAGGCAAACAGTGTCTGCTGTCGCCACAACATCGAGTAACCTACTATCGCTTAGTGGAGCAGAAGCAATTGCGGGATCACATGTGTGTAAGCACTGTTCTGCACACACTCTGCACGGATTCCCTGCTGCGTTAATGAGGGGCTCCACATAATGTAATCATGGATGTTGTGTCAAGGCATGTGGTGTACCCATGACAGATATTCATCACCCCAGCATGCCCCACCTATGGTCTTTTGAAGGTGTAGCACATTATCGTGTGTGGCTCACTGTGATATACATACCCAATGCCGGAGCACATCCAGTAAACATCACATGGACATACCATTAACTGGACTCATCAATATGTAAACTAACTGAGTTACCCATGTGAGTGCAATATGGAGTAACAGCCGTAGTATACTCCACATACAAAATGCCATAACACGTGTACAAATCCCAGATGGCCAAGTGGTAAATGCAGTGACCGTCATGCATGTTCCCAGTCCCACGTCCTGCAAGGGATGTAACGTAATCGCGAAGGCATGAGTAATGCATGTCGGATGCAGGTCATCAGATCATGTGTAGCACACGTTAGCGGGAATATGCATTGCCCACTGCTGGTAAGCATCATTTAAATATGAATATACGGATATATGCGAAACAGGGCTAAGCTTCTCCGAATATCGCGCAGACCACGGTCAATGATGGCCAGAACAGGTGAAACCAGCATTATTTACCCCTGTACTAATAGCACCTGCTCTGAAGGGTAAAACGACCACTGCCAGGAGTAGAACATGCAATCATGTATACAATCACGGTAGCCAAGATGTACCTACAGTAGGGTTGCCACCTTTTCAAATGACCAATGTGGGACATACGTCAGATTTCTGCAGGCCGACACATACACCTGGCCAGTACGAAAATCAGAACTTCACTTTTTTTGCCTAGATAAAAGCTTATTCTTGTAATGTTTTAGATACTTATTCTGTTTCTTAGAACATTTAGGTGGTTCAGATACAGAATAACGATTTTATGCAACCATTACATAAACTATAGAAAATAAGTTTGTCCTAAAATCTCAGGACATTTGCCATTGTTACAAATATTTTGCAGGACACAACTGCCCAAAGAGGGACTGTCCCTCGCAAAGCGGGAGAGGTGGTAACCCTAACCTACAGCAGGTGTGTAATTTAACACAGGTACAGACATAAACGTGTGGAGTCCAGGAAACAGTATACACCGACAAGTACACAATGAAAGGTGTAGCTTGCCTGTCACTTTCCCTGTCAGATATATATATATATATATATATATATATATATATATATATATATATATATATATATATATATATATATATATATATATATATATATATTATGTATATATTTATACATATATACATATATATATAATACAGATAGAAAGGGCGATAGAGTGATATATGTTGATATATACGGATTCACCGATATCTGCAAATATATAGATAGGTCAACGACATTCATAAAACCTTGGAGGTACAAATAAATAGGATACCACCAACTATGGAATGTGTCACATACCAACACATGTAACCACAAGGCTGAAAGACCAAAAGAACACAGTACCGGAACAGTAGAACCGCAAGTAATATTATGACGATATGAAGGGACATTTAGTTACCGTTGCCGGTGTTGCGGTGCACATAGGTACTGTGTTCAACTGTGTTTGTGAGTGCCGTAGTCTGTGTATGTGTGTGTTGAGGGTGCCGTGTGCGTGTCCGTGTGATTGTAATGTGTGTGTATGTGTCCGCATCGTGTGTCTGTGAGTGCCAACTCGGAGGTAGTCATTACGGTAGGTGTGGGTATAGCTAGCCATAGGCATACGGTTACCACCTGTCCCACATTAGGAGGGACAGCCCTTCCCTGGGCAGTTGTGTCCTGACATAAAACATTACAAAGGGCAACTGTCCAAGATTGTAGGACATTATTATGTCCCAGATATAATGTAATAGTTGCATGAAATAGTTATGCCTGTATGTAAGAAACGTAAATGTTACATGCAATATGATAATTAGCCAAAGTCCCACAACAAGTATGTATTGAGGATAAAAGTATGTGCTATCCCGTGTACTGACCGTGGCTATGTGTCGGCCTGTAAACACCGATGTGTGTGTCCCGCAAGTGTCCAACAATGGCCATATGAAAAGGTAGCAACCCATGCCAAAGAGGTTCTGTCACCAACACAACTGCAATGACTGCAAATATCTGGGACAGAAATACACGGGATAGCTGTCATTTAGAATTATCCCTTTACATATCGCTGTAATTCCGGAGGTATGGAAGTATCAACCTCACCTGCATACTATATAGAAACCAATTAACAACGGCCCAATGCATAATCCTGTAACATAAGTCTACTAACTGATAGCTCTTTAATTAGGGAAGGAGCCCACATACATATATATGGAATATGTAGAAATGCAAGCCCCACAAACCTGTATATGCTATGTACACCCACCTACATCCCCCACACAAGAAACTATAGCAATACAGACTGCAATTACAGCACAAACATCCAGTCAGTCAATTACATCTGCAGAAGCGTTAACATACCTTGTGAGTGACACATTTAAAGGCGCCATGCAAAATTGTAGCCGTTGTATAATGGAACAAACGGTGAAGTTACAGGTTTTGTTTGCAATAGTCCGTTATCAGACAGTTGGGATGACAGGTACACTCACATGTAGAACCACATACTCTAGCCGTCACACACAATCCACAGGGGACATGAATCCAAACTATACGTGTCTACACATAGCAGTTGCAATTACACACAACAAAACACAATACAGGCCGTCTCCCTGAAGGTAGGGCAAATGGCCAGCGCCCAAGTGGAGAATTCAATTATACACCACTGTTGCCACGTAATTGGTGAATGGAGTAGATGCACAGCTGATGTGCAAGTAATAAGTCACTCAGGAACACCAATTGGCGGCATGAAACCACATGTTACAGGTATCGACGCATATAAGGATGACTTGCCAGACATTCAAACCGTATGCTCATACCATAGAACTGTTTAAACAGTGTAAGAGAGATAGAGACGAATGTCCGGAACGATAACAAGGTATGTAGAACACTCGGTATGTAAGTGTATGTATAGCATGTTTTGTATTAATTATGTTAGTGTATGTATAGCCTGGTTTGCATTAATTAAAAGTGTCCACAATGCATAAAGTGGGAAAAGGTATTGATGTAGTGACGTCTTGCTGAGCATACTAATGCTTGTAGAAATTGTGCGTCTAGCAGTGGGCCTCAAGGTAAACATCACAGACACCACAAGGGATGCTACATGAGGGCTTGAAACAGAACAATTACATACCACCCGCCATCAGTGGTAGGGTATGTCCAACAAGTACGTGCAATAGCAGGGGATAGAATATGTTGATATACTGTCACAGTAGGCATGTGTATGGGCATATAATGACAATGACATGTCTAAGGTGGTCCCGCTGTGCAAGTATGCTTTGCATTATGGGATACTGTGTAAAATATGTGTAATGTATAGTATTGTAGGTAGATATGTCAGATATGCTACACAGCATAACAGGCATATCATGCATACCAAAGGTATTGTCTATTGGCATGTACAATGTACAATAACAGGATACATATGGCTTGTAGTCACGGGACATTGTAATAGCATGATAGCTAATCTAAATGGAAGGGCTACTCAAGTAACCATGCACAAAGGACATGTAATAGCTTCACAGGTTCATAGTGGGGTACTATGCAGTCTGGCAAGTCTATGTGTAAGCACAACCACAGTGTTCACACCAGTGGCACCTCTCTAGGGTAGTGTCCTGTGAACAGCAGAACCATGTGTTACCTGCACCTCTGCACAGTACAGCCACTGCAGTGATCCCTGGCTTACATGTGTCTCCCATCCACCAAGTGAGGTATCACATGAACAGTGCTACTGAGTGCCCCTGCATGATGTACATAGGAATCATGTTCCAAAGCATGGTGAGTGTCCGGTTTGGGAATGTAACCCTCAAGCACATCCCATTCATCGTTGCGTGTGTGCACATAACCATGAGCATGTTGCTCACAGAGGCTTTTGCTATGTCGTGTATGTGTAGTATATCCATTAATATTGTTGTGGACATGGGCCCTGTCTGTTCAGCAGAGGTCATCCCTGAGTATGTAGTATGCAAATGTGTACAGACGTAATGTCCGTAGTTCAGCCGCATACTTTAACTGTTGGAGCTCAATAAACATCATGGAGTGTTAATGTTGTGGTGTGTAAAGCCATAGCTGTTGTGTAAGGTACACCCTAAATGGGGTGTTGTACCCTTGGATGTGTGTATACGTCTGGAGTTCAGAGGTACAATGGGTGCCTATGTACCAGCTACACACCCAGTACAGATAAGTGTGGCCAGTAAGAAGGATATCCACTCCACAGTGGCAATATGTTTATCACAGGAGTGAGTGCGACATACGTGTGTACTACGAACACGTACAATGTGTCATGTATGTAGGTGATTACCACCTATGTGATAGTCAGTGGGTGAATGGTGTAATGCAAAGGGGATGTTTATGCACCTTGTGTCATGCAGCTTGAGGCCATGATATTGATATCAGGTATCCATCACAGTGACACCCTTATGGATGGAGTCAGTATCAGCTGGTGGAGCAATCATGGCACTTTGTATGCAGTGGTCTGTAAAGCTAGGCAGGGAAAGTCCCTCTGTGCTAGCCTGTACCTCAGGGAAGCATATACCGAACATGAGGGGCCCTATGTCTGAGGACTGTGGTATGCCAAGTGTAACTGAAATACAGTAGGTACTATGGTATGCTACCCTTATTGTGTGTGTCCTGTCCATGAGCCACTTTGCATAACATCCTGAGACATAGGGTTCAATGTGCAGGTGGATGTGTATGTTGTCAATACCAGAATGGAGAATGGTGCTGAAAGGCACTGAGAGGACAATGTAGGCTGTGTGAACCCCTGTGCCGTCATCACCAACCCTGGTAACTGTATGAAAGGAGTCCACCAGGTGTAGGAGCTATGCTCTGGCCCTAACAAGTCCAACCTGGGTGGCATCAAAGGACCAGAACCCAACAATGTCTCTGTGAATGACGTCCATGATGATGTGCCCCATAGCCATGCAGAACAGTCCAGTCAGGTGTGTAGGGCAATAGTCCCACTCGTGCATTGAGGCGCCACCTGTGTGGAGTGTGATAACTGTTGCTGTGTGCCATTCAGGGGCCACAATGTCTGATACAAGGCTATTACTGAATATGGTGGCCTAGTGGGGAGACATGTCATTCAGAGGTTTGTGGACATCACAGCCTTGGACTTTGGATGGTCACATGGGGCCAGTGTCCCACGCTATATAGAGTGCAGGTTAGTATTGTGTAGGTGTGACCGCAGGGACACCGCAATGTTCCTGCATGGATTGTGGCCCTGTAGGGAGTGAGAGGGTGTAATGTTAGCATTGAAGCCATCCACCAGCATGTTGCCAACATCACCTGGTTCTGTAATGTTCCTGAGTAACTGTTGTATGTGAGAGCAGATGTGGGTATTGTCATTGACTACTGACATACCACCATAATGCCTTGTGGTACACCCCGGAATGTGTCACAGTAATGTTTACGTAGCTAGTTTTGGAGTATGTGATGAGGGATCCCTTGGCCCTACCGAGGCTGACCAGTGAGCTACCACACCCATGGGATTGTACACCACTGTGCAACAGCCTCCACCTGTTGTTGTAAATTATGCCCATGGAACGGGACCCCCAGAGTGGCGTTTGTTATCTGGTGGGTACCATCATGGCACTATGAGGAATAGCATGATCCATGCAGTCGTGTACGTGCTAATGAAGTGCACTGGGGTATGTGTCAGCATTTGTATGTGCATTGTCCATCTGCACGAGTGTCATGACGTTAACTACCGCTGTCATAGGACGCCTGTAGTAGGTGTTGTAGTACTCATGTACTGTGTATGCCGTGAAGGGTGTGGTGCCGGGATGTGGCTAACAAGGGTGATTAGCATATGTCCGGAATCCACCAATGAGGGGATAACCCCAGGTGTGGAACACCAGTCACATGTTGGTAGTGTCCATATCAAGGATATTGTTAGTCTTGTAGGTGGTGTGTATGGGTTGATCCAGCCGAGTGGAGGTTATGAATCACGGACAGCGTCGGCCTAATGTGTCGGTACATGAGTGGCTATCCCTGTTAAGTGTGAGGTAGTGTCAGTCTCACATCAGTAGTATCTCTCTGAGCCCTACTGTCCAGTACACCAACAAATGAGGTCTGGTAACCGTGGGGTATGTTGTTGAATCCATAGCTTGTTACAATGTGTATAGCAGTTCTGGACACAGTTAGCTGCACGTGGAGCACCTCTGATGCATTGTGGTAAGTAACTAGCCAGCATGTGTGTGTACAACATAGTGGAATATGGGAACACCTCAGCCGTGGGTGTGCCAATCCAGGTACATGCCTGAAAGGTATGGTCTGTGTATAACCTGTCATTGCAGGTGTGCTCTGCAGAGTCTAGAGGCAGGTCCCAGTCAGTGTAGAGATATTGAAGTGGTGCATTATAAGGAGTGCCTTGCCTGTGTGCATCAGAGATGAAGATGTCAAGCACTGCGTCACATGACCCCATGTTTTGTTTGCCAGTTCCCATTCTGGTGGTGAATGTTATTGGAAACTGTGCAAGACATCCAGTATAGAAGCAGCAAGATCCTTACATGTGATCTGTACTCCCATGGCTGACAGGTGCAGGTCATCTGTGCCAAAGCATCGTGTCGTTTGACCATGTCAGTCAAAGCGGACAGATACCAGATGCCTGTGGAATGGCAGCAGAAGCACAGGCAACTTTTGAAGTGACACAGTCACTCATTGTACAGTGGTATCAGGACCGGATGAATGCATAATGCTCCCCAGGGCTTGGGCTACAAGACTGGCGAGCTATTGCATGTCCCTGCACACGTAGTCTGTGAAGTTGCATCTCAGGGCAGCACACTAACATGGAGAATGACAGTCACATTGTACCTGGTGAGGTGTGGCATGGGTGCATAGGTTATGTTGCAGAACCAGTTACCCGACAGCAAGATGTAAGCGACTATCGCCTTGTGCAGCCCGTTGAGTGGAACAGCAGTGTGACTGCCTACAGAGTCACCTATGACAGGTGTGTTGTGTATGTTATAACACCCTTTTGGCTGTATGTGATGGGCACACATGAGTCTGTGGGCTATAAGTTGTCGGTGTTGTGTTTGGTGATGGGGGCTGCCTTTGGTGCCTACACAGAGTATGGAGAGGTACTGCACAAGTTGTCCTTGTATGTGTGGCCTGTGGTGGAGATCTTGTGAGACTATGTGATGAGTGGGGTGTGTTGTGAATGTTACACATCCCCACATGAGTGTCAGGTGCAGTCAGGGTTGGTGACAGCATTACCCCCAGCAGGGCTGCATATGTGCATCCCCCACAGGCTGTAGTGTCGTATGTTGGGAGGTGAGCATTGACTGTGTACATGAGACAATTGCTCTATCGCCACACGTACACCATATTCATCATATAGACAGGCAATAGCACTGGTACTTGACAGTTGGACATGCCTGTATATACAACCATGTCTCACAAGATATGTGAGTTACGTGTGTACAACAGCTGTTGTACTGTAAGCAAGTTGGAAATGTAATGACAGACAGTATACCTGTGAGAAATGGTGTGGAATGGGTGCTATATTAATCAGTTGCTCATGACGTGCTCACAGGTTCTGAACAAGTGCTGAGCATGAACACACAATACAGATAGGGTGTTGGATAATATCAACCCAGAAGTGGTGATGACAGTCATAATTGGTGGCACTGCACTATAACCCTGCTGAGTATGGTCTGCAAGTCCATGAACCACTATCAATGTAGATGTTAGCAGTACATATGTACATGACAGTACGGATGTTTGACTACATGTACCTTTGTATGTCACAGGAGTGTTCTACCAGTGGCCTGTTGACAGAATCACAACTACAAAAGGTGCCAGAGTGACATGTGCATATCACACCAGTGCCAGCTACAGTAAAACAGGGTTAATGTGTAGTACTCCACCATCATTGTAGCCCATACCACACAGAGAAATGTCAGGCATCTGTGTATGTAAGGATGTGAATGGCCATGACCTATGAGCAATAGCTGTCTTAGTGTTGTGAACAACATAGAGAATGGGCTGTGCGGGTGAGGTGTGTGACATATGCGCACATTCTAATGGATGATATCAGCATTGTCACCACTAGGTGAATATCCCTGTACCCATTAACTACCACCTAGGCTGTGGTCAACATTATGGACACTGTGTAAGGGATGGTGCTGTGCAGTACACCTCCCTGAGTTGGTGACATCTCCAGGCCCCTTAGGTAGTCATATGAGGTACCCATGTCATGACAGGGTGCCATCCAGGAGCTTGGAGATCATTGGACAGGCATATACAGCACTCTGGTGACCAATAGTGGATCACATATCACCTTTAAGGGGTATTGGCCATGTGTGGATGGGCAATACCAGCCTTCACAATCCTCACCTCCACTATGCAGCATGCTGTCTACCTTACATAAAGGCATTTGTACACTATGATGTTGGACATGCTACATGTCCATATCCTGATCTGAAAGACATATGTCATGGGCAGTCACCATCCTACTACTAGGATCGCCACATGCCGGACAGATCCCTGTGCCATACATGTGACATACTCCCGCCATACCATGCAATCCTGTCCATCAAAGCTGCACATGTCATCCCTGTCATACATGGTGTGATGGCCGCATGGTAGATGTAGTATCAACTGTCTGGATCAGTAATGTGGCACTGATGCACCTCGCGGTTGCATAATGGCTGTCGGATACAGCTAGGAAACCTTGCCCATACATGCTATCGTTGATAACCATCCCTGCGAATGACATCCGACTAGGCATTGTCCCATGTCTATCACATGTGCAACACAGGCGATCCATGGCAGGATGTTGAACAGCTGTAGAGTGCCGTGTAGATGTATATGGCAAAACACATGCATGTAAAGGTTTCCATGCATATGTGTGCATTGTCACTGCTCAAGTCCATTAAGGCTGTGCATGTGTTGATATGTGACATATACACAGCATCAAGGTCAAGAGCATTACCGTGGACACATCCAGGCATGTGTAGACAGGTAAGAACACCAGTGCAGGCAAACAGACATGCCCACATCAAGACAGCATTCACATGGAGTATGAACAATGTAATGAGGTGACACACATATATGGTGATGATATCCAATGTATAATGGGTGTTACATGTGTGTGATACAAACATGTCAGTCATGTCAGTGTCATGATGATATGCAAAGATAACTGTGCAGATGTACCAGATTTACTAGAAATATATGTGCAGCAGCATCTCTGTACACCTCTGAAACTGTGACCTGTCACCATCATTATGTCTTACAGATAATGCCTCGTACACGCCTGCCAGCATACAGCCGCCAGGAGGATGATGTCCTCATCCCGTACCTCCATGAGAACTATGAGGTGTTGTTCAGCCATGTGCCACAGCATGCCCAGCAGAGGGACGACCTGTGGCAGGATCTTCGCAGGAGGGTGAACAATGTGGGTGGCCATAACCGCACCTACAAGCAGGTGCGCAGACACTGCATGGACTTGATATGACATGCAAAACAGTGTGCCACTGCAATCACCAGGGAACAAGGTGGAACAGGTGGTGGGCCACCAACCCAGCCCCCACTCACACACACCGAAGAGCTACTGGCCAGTCTGGGGACACCCTCAGAACAGCATCCACAAATACTAGCTGCCATCGTGGATGTGGGTGTCTCCCAACTAATGACCTGGAGTTGCTTGGTAAGTCAGTACTGCACATATGGCTATTATATCCCATTTAGTTGCATGTGTCACTGTACATTATGTAATGTAACAACATATGCAAGGTATGTGGACACACATGCTGCATACTACAGTATGCTACTCTGTGTATGCACACATGTGCATACTATATGCTATTGTACAGGCGAATGTGTTAACATGCACAGTGTACCCTGTGGCTGTCATACAGTCATGGATAATGTTCATATTGCTGTGTCACCACTATACAGGTACCTCTGGTGTGCTGCACAGACATGAGTCCATTGCAGGTGAGACTGTCATCAGTATCAGGCATGTTAAAGCATAGATCTATATGCCATGTGGCCAGTTAACACTTGCACACTTGATGTTCATTCCAGTCACGATATACAGGTCGCATCACCCATCATTCACACAGGTCACCCATGTGCAATATATACAAATGAAATGATACACTGACTTAACCACAGTATTTGTCATTACTACATGTGTGGTCAGCTGTGCATACAATGGTGGAGGTGTTCTACAATGGAGGCATATGTAGTGTACATTGGAACAACACGTGTGGTACACAAACAGTACCACACAGTGAGCTGTGATATGGGCAGCCCACAGGTGTCACCATTGTGTTATATGCCCCTGCATTGGGTGCACACATTGTGATGTGCCATCTGACATGTCCCAGACATGTAGTGTTCTGGCTGCAATATTGTCACACTGTGCCATGACCCATACCCCACATACCAAACATACAACCCGTTGTCTCCATAGCCCTGTGGATGGTGACATATCTGACATCTATGGGTGTATGTCATATGGGACAACACAGACATGTGACATAGATGGCCATCACACACATTTGGCCAACACATGTGCACACATGGCCATGGGGGATGGCCAGAGACACGTAGCCACACAGTAGATGTGATGTGTATACACCCTGTTGCACATTGTCCACACATGGTCCAATTATAGCCTTAGTTGACTGATTATACAGTTGATGTGGTACACTGGACATCCTAAAAGCCTGTGCACAGCTAGTAGAGGTGTCACTGAAGTCTACCATATAAGATCTGTTGAACATCACAACTGTGTCATAGCATGACAGTAGTCACCTGTACAGCTTCCACAGACATTAACACCACATCAGGCCACAGATACTGTACATCCCCCTTGCTGCTGTAGGACATCACCGTTAGCTGGGCACCTTGTGTGTGTGGTACATCAATGTCATGTGGGAAATGGTGAATTGACATGTCCGCTATGTGTGGACATGGTTGCCAGGCAGCGAAGACCCTGTAGTTGTTGTGCAGGGTTGTCATCTGTAGGTCTTCCAGTGACCTGTCACATGACACAGCATGGTTTGGTGTGTATACACCTCAGCATCGTGGGTCACAATTCACAGTTATGTCATGGGTATGCATGCAGTTATGGCTATGCAATGTGTACATATTATGCATTGTATAGCAATATAGATGCCTCATGATGCCATGCAATGGCACAGTGTCTGTACATCACACTGTATAGCAATGTAGATGGCTCACACTACCCTTCCATACTCATGCACATTTGCTAAACATGCATTCTATCTGTAGGGCATACAGACAACACCGCAATGTGATGCGCATTACGATGCTGTACATGTGTCAGGACACCATTGTGTCAGACATTTATGCATGTTAATGCACACGTCAGCAGATCACATGTCAAGGTCACGTCAGCCATGTGTACTGTTATCCTGTTCTGTTCCACATGGTGTATCATGGGGATGCATGCATACTACCATGATTGTGTGAACTGCATGGCTACTGATATGACACCTGCGTGCTGTAGTGTGCACCCCAGGGAGGTATGCTTACTAACACTATTAATGTCTGAGCTGCATGCCGTCTGCTGTATCACAGGCATGCTGCATGCCATCTGTCAAATCACATGCATGGTGTGTCTGTGTGTGCCTGTGTGTGTGTGTGTGTGTGTGTGTGTCTGTGTGTGTGTCTCTGTGTGTGTGTGTGTGTGTCTGTGTGTGTGTGTCTGTGTGTGTGTCTGTGTGTGTGTGTGTGTGTGTCTGTGTCTGTGTGTGTGTCTATTGTAATTTAGAGTCTTTCTTTGCATTCACAGGTGATGTAGATGCGTTACCCTCCTGCGGTCCATCTGATGTTAGTGTCCCCACAGATACTAGCAGTGATGAACATATGCATGAGGTACAGGCAGGGTTGTTAGGGGCTGAATCTGTGCCAGTGGTTGCCATCCCAGCTATGTCCCCCTCTTCCTCGCACACAGTTCTGCTGCCAACACATACCGCATCACCAGTGGCCATAGAGGAAGGACAGTCAGCATCTGTTAGCGTGGAACAGGAACGTGTGGTGGCTACAGAAGGTGTGTCTACACACCATGGTGTCAGTGTAATGACTGCAGATGTGCCACACAGGCATGTGGCCGGTGCTGCTCATAGGAGGACCTCTGGCAGACATGCACCTGCAGGACAGAGCGCAGCAGCTGGTATCACCAGATGCATGTTCCAGACTGTAATGGTGTGCTGAAGGGCAGAGGCTGCAGAGGGCTGCTATCTGTACCCTAAATGACAACATCCAGGCATTGGCAAATGCTCAACAGCAGACTGCTGATGTTCTGGACAGGCGATTGGGTGACATGGTCGGAATCCTTGACCGTGGCATGGCAATCAGCGAGCGTGAGCTGTCTGTGCTGGAACATCTGGTAGGAGTGAGGAAAAGGCCACGTGGATGTAGGCCAGCTACACCACCTAGTGCAGGTCAACGTGAGCGTGCCACCTCACATGCCCGCTCCCATAGTGCCGGTAGCAGTAGCAGTGCAGCTGGTGCTGTGCTGTCCACACCAGGACACAGCAGGCCACGTGGACATGGCCCTGGATGTTCCCAGTGGGGACACAGTTCCAGTGGACATGTGTCATTGGACAGTAGACAATTTTTACCTCTGCCTGGTAGTGCCCGTGCAACCCCTGGCAGGTACAGGTCACATGGCTGTGGCCGGACACAGTGAGCTGTACAACCTGGTCTGTACAATCTGGAGCTGTCAATAATACCCCGTGTAGGCCTCACAAAAGGCAGAACTGTGTGCACACATACACGCACACAGCAAAGACATCTGTAGGGCACCACAACACCCACATGCATACTGAACAGACATGTCCAATCATATCACTGGCCCTTACCTACACACATGATGTCATCCATTGGTGCAGCCTATGCCCCTGGCAAACATTATCACCCTGTGCATATGATGAAGCCTGTGCTGGATCCCTGTCATCCACACCATCGTTGCAGGGACATGCTCAAATGGTCTGATGCACAGGGTGAACAGAATAGTGAAAAGTGTATATTACATTAGTTGTGAAAGAATAGTGAGAGAAGTGTATATTACATTAGTTGTGTGAGAATAGTGAGTGATGTGTATATTACATTAGTTGTGTACTGTTGACATGCACCAGACATAATATGTAGTACAGGTTTAGCATGCATTGTTATATGTTCACAGTATGTGTCTCGGTAACAACAGTAACAGCATATTGGTAATGATGCCCTGGTTCCCTCCTTATGGTCTGTTTGCATGTGCCTACAGGTAGCAGTGTTTGCAGTCCCCATGTGTAACTGTGGAGTACTCACAGGCACATATGACAATATCAGCATGCTATACGTAGCCTCAACCTGACTGTTAGAAAGTCTAACATACCACAGATGTCCACACATATACTGATCCAGAAGCATGTGGGCAGTTTAATAGGTTACAGTGGCTAGAGACATGACATCCATACCAGGTCACATCACAGGTATGTTGACATGGTGCAGGGGTTGTACACAGCCGTCTGGCCAATGATAACATTAGAGACCACTTGATAGCATGAGGCCTCACTGTGTAGCAGTAATACCCTGTCACATTATAGGAACATACCCACACTCACGGGGTCAACAACAGTATAACGCACACCCCATAGTGTTGAGGTGAGGACCCTTGCATATGTGGTCATCACCCTCACAGTACTGTGCACCCACACGACACGACACAGAGAAAGAACATGTACACGTAGCCAGTGCAGCTGAAACCAATGGCATCAACAGGGTAGTGGACTGCATCACCATGTGGGGTTAGGGATCCTGTGTGTTCTGTATAGTAGCATACACCCTCACTCCATGCACCAGACAGCCATACATACCTACATACACACACACACACTGTGGAGACCACAAATGTCATGCACATATGGATAGCTGATGTGTGTGATACACACACCACACCTGCCTACGTCATGCTTTCCACACTGCAGTATGTACAGATGTCTACAACTGTGTACAGGGGTGTGTAACAATTGGGATGTATTCCCCTCCATATGTGGCATATATGGTCACACAAGCAAACACACGTGGCAGTACTGTGAATGATACACCTGCTATATGATGATACGTCTGACAGACATGCAGCAGTATTGGCCGCATTATGTGTACCGACGCTATGTCCGGCAATTGTGCTGCTATATGCACACGGGAGGATGTAAGTGTTACAGGTGTCAAGTGACATACTGTCCGTAACACCTGACCACTTTGTAGGTTTTATGTCTTCACCGTCAAGTAACGGTAACATAGCGTACTGTTTGCACATGTAATGGTAGGATGGTTTGTGACACACCCGTGAGCCGTCCCCAGCAAACATCCATCTACACAGGTGGAACACCACTTTATGTACACACATTCATCCATACCTGCTGTACATCCTACCGTACTGTCAGTATGTCACCATATACAGGTGTCAATGATGGGGCTGCATTGCAACTGCATGTTGTAGTTATGCACAGATGAGTTACTTACATCAGCTACTGCACATGCATGGTAGCTGCATGCACACTACAGATTGTACATGTGTGTTGGTCCTACATGCCTGTCATGTAGCCATGTTTGTATGCATTGCAATTGGTGGACATGTGTGTTGACATACATAACACATGGACTGTTGTATGATATGATGGGTGTCATGGGTAACTAGTACAGAGAGAATGTGTCCTAGGTCAACATTGCTACCTTGTGTACTGTTAGCATTCAACAGCCATGGACCCACCTTCCATTTGCATGTGTATGATTGCTGTAGCCACTTGTCTGCATGGAGGACAGCAAAAGCTATGCTATGTACATATGTGTTGTGTGTGTGTGTGGTCCATGCACATATCCACTGCAATTACATGTATGACATATCCAAACATGTGTGTTCTTTGGTGTACAGCGACAGTCATCTGTCACAGCTGTGTAAGACCCAGGGCCCATGGTATGTGTAGAGCCGACCTGGTTATGTACAGTGGTATCATTGCAATGCATAACACATGATGGAACCCTGTCGGTACATGAGTAGTCTGCACAGTTGCTGTACACCTATGTACAGTCCACTGGTCATGAGTCACACGGTGTTGTGTTTATGTATGGCTGTGTATTGCTGGTCCAACTACATGGTGATGTCTGACGGCTACATTGTAGACTGCATTGTGTACCTCTGTGATCTGCACCTTAGACATCTGTGATGGCTCCTGAGTGTGTACTGGTCAATACATGTGAGTGGCCTTCATGTACGTGGGGACAGTAATACCTTACTGTGCCCTTCTGTGTTTAGTATCCGTGTGCATGCAAGACGGCCCTTTGCAACTGCTAAGTGTGTGAGCATGCCCAGTACGCCGTTGTGTAGTTGGACACACAGTACATTCCAAACTGCGCCCTTACGTGTTTAGAATCTGTCTGCATGCAATACGGCCCTTTGCAACTGCTAAGTGTGTGAGCATGCCCAGTATGCTGTTGTGTAGTTGGACACACAGTACATTCCAAACTGCGCCCTTACGTGTTTAGAATCTGTGTGCATGCAAGATGGCCCTTTGCAACTGCTAAGTGTGTGAGAATGCCCAGTATGCCATTGTGTAGATGGACACACAGTACATTCCAAACGGACGTGTGATACTAAGCATGTGGGCATGGCCAGTGACACCTTGTGTCTGTGATGTGCCTCTGTGTATGGGCATGGCCATTGACATTCTGTATAGCGATGGTGGACATCCAGGCAACAGATGTCCATTTTCAACGTCACGATGGATGCCTACATTGAACACACTGGTTGACTGTCTTAAAGGGTGTACTGTCTGTGGCGCATCCCGTATCTATGTAGTGTTGTTGTAGTGCTCCGTAGATATTTAGTTGACCCGATCACACCACTGCCGTGTGTTTGTCTACGTCTACCTTGGGACAGTAATATGCTTTCAGACTGCTCACTCTCTATACATTCCCTATCGGCGTCCTTGCCTTTGCGGATGATGTCAGCCACCTAGAAGTATGCCTCTGGGAGTGCTGTGTTCAGTAATCTCAGTAGCACATTCTGTAAATGCGTAATTCTGTAGTGTGATAAGGTAGTTAGGTGTATGTTTGACTCCCAGCCCTGCCAAGTGTGTGCCTCTGTGTGTGTTTCCAGCTGCCTGGGGACACAGTAATGCTTTTAGATACCTCACACCACATACATTCCCTATCGGCGTCTTTGCCTTTGTGGATGATGTCACCCACCTAGAAGTATGCCTCTGGGAGTACTGTGTTCAATAATCTCGGTAGCATGTTCTGTAAATGCGTAATGCTGTAGTGTGATAAGGTAGTTAGGTATATGTTCGACTCTCAGCCCTGCCAAGTGTGTGCCTCTGTGTGTGTGTGTGTGTGTGTGTATGTGTGTGTGTGTGTGTTTCCAGCTGCCTGGGGACACAGTAATGCTTTTAGACACTTCACACCACATACATTCCCTATCGGCGTCTTTGACTTTGCGGATGATGTCACCCACCTAGAAGTATTCCTCAGGGAGTGCTGTGTTCAGTAATCTTGGTAGCGTGTTCTGTAAATACGTAATGCTGCAGTGTGATAAGGTAGTTAGGTGTATGTTCAACTCCCAACCCTGCCAAGTGTGTGCCTCTGTGTGTGTGTTTCCAGCTGCCTGGGGACACAGTAATGCTTTTAGACACCTCACATCACATACATTCCCTATCGGCATCTTTGCCTTTGCGGATGATGTTACCCACCTAGAAGTATGCCTCTGGGAGTGCTGTGTTCAGTACTCTCGGTAGTGCATTCTGTAAATGCGTAATGCTGTAGTGTGATAAGGTAGTTAGGTGTATGTTCCACTCCCAGCCCTGCCAAGTGTGTGCCTCTGTGTGTGTGTGTTTCCAGCTGCCTGGGGACACAGTAATGCTTTTAGACACCTCACATCACATACATTCCCTATCGGCGTCTTTGCCTTTGCGGATGATGTTACCCACCTAGAAGTATGCCTCTGGGAGTGCTGTGTTCAGTACTCTCGGTAGTGCATTCTGTAAATGCGTAATGCTGTAGTGTGATAAGGTAGTTAGGTGTATGTTCGACTCCCAGCCCTGCCAAGTGTGTGCCTCTGTGTGTGTGTGTGTGTGTTTCCAGCTGCCTGGGGACACAGTAATGCTTTTAGACGCCTCACACCACATACATTCCCTATCGGCGTCTTTGCCTTTGCGGATGATGTCACCCACCTAGAAGTATGCCTCTGGGAGTGCTGTGTTCAGTACTCTCGGTAGTGCGTTCTGTAAATGCGCAATGCTGTAGTGTGATAAGGTAGTTAGGTCTGTGTTCTAATCTCAATCCTGCCACGTGTGTGTGTATGTGTGTGTGTGTGAGTTTCCAGCTCCATGACAATAGTACATTGCTTTTACACTATTCACTCTCCATAGAATCCATACGGCATCTTTACCTTTGATGCTGATATCAGCAAGCTGGACGTATGCCTGTGTGAATGCTGTGATTTAGTAATCACGGTAGCGCGTTCTGTAAATGCGTAATGCTGTAGTGTGATAACGTAATTAGATCTGTGTACTGATCCCAACCCTGCCAAGTGTGTGTGTGTGTGTGTGTGTGTGTGTGTGTGTGTGTGAGTGTGTGTGTGTGTATATATATATATATATATATATATATATATATATATATATATATATATGTAATGTAGATAGTTATAGATATGTATGTGGATATTAGCACTATTAAATGTGCTGCATTATCTGTACGTGATCACCTTGGATGTATGTAAATCTGTTATGGCTCTGTGATAGTGCACATACTGTGTGCTGTAGTGATCTTGGGTGATAGTTGTGTAGTGACCAGTTATTTTGTTGCTGGGTATTGCAAGGGACATTGAAAACAATGATAGTACAGCACCTTTAAACAGTCATGTGCACATCTCAGCAACAGTCAGCAGTGGTTATTACTTTGGAGGATGAGTATGGCTCATATAACTATGTATTAACTGACAATACTATGCAAATCAGGTTAACATTACTGACTCCCGTTTATCCTCAGGTTGTGATACAGATCCCAAGAATGTATGTGTATACATTGACAGGTGCAGGACTGTAATATTGTTGAATACATGGAGGGGTGTCCATGGCCAGTAATGGCGATCTGTACAGCCTGGCAGGTACGGTCTGTGACTGTCCCACAACCTCCTGTATATGACTGACACATGCTGAAACTGTGTACATGCAGACACACACACATAAAACAAACAGCTAGGACTAACACATACATACACACATTGCATCAACATTGGGCCATGCCAAAACTGTTACCCTCACACACACACACACACACACACACATACCTACATGTTGATTGAATGGCTCAGTGACCGGCTCTGGAAAAGAAGCAACATACCCTGTGCATATGATGACACCTGTGCCACCACCTGTAATGTGTAACATTGATGCAGGAACAGACTAACATGGTGCTGATGCACAGGGTGGCTTTATAGCACTGTATTAATGTTAAAATGTTGTTAACACAAAGTGTGATATCCTTCTAGATGTATGTAAGCAGGCATGATGCATTGCAGCTATGACCATCAATGTAGCATAGTTTACAGCACTGTTAATTCTGAAGATATATTATCCATCCATGTGCCATTTGACTGACGTGTGTAGTATTGGCAGCATGTGTTTCAGAGTGTGCAGTATGTGTGTGATGTGTGTAGTACAGATTTATACATGCTTACAAATGCGTACACTGGCTTACACTACATTACATGGGCTTCAACATTCTTACACTAGCTTACTCGTTCTTCAACGCGCGCACATGGGCTGACACGTGCACACACATGCTTAATCGGGCTTACAGGCACGCACAGGCGTGAACACACTGTAAGCAGGTTTGCAAGAAACTTCAGTGATATCCATGGTGTACACTGTCAGTTTCCTGACTTTACCTAGGATAAATCATAACACGCCTCTTCCACTGATGAGTAACTGACAGCAAACATGTGACACACTGCTCCAATAAGATTACAGTGTTTTATACATACACACTCATGATGTAACCTATCTCCTACTCTGATAGTCCCCTTAACCTACTCTTACACTGTAGAGGCTTGGCCCATATGGCATGACAAATTGTGATTCACTATCCTCAGCCTCAATTGCATCGGATTGCCTACTAATGCTTGGTTACATCTCTGAAAGAGCGCTTCCACACATAGCAACCAGTACTCAGTAGCCATGTTGTCTTCAGCTTGCCATTCACCTGCATGGCGAACTAACTTTTAACTAAAATTACAATTTGTATGTATATTTTAAATATTTTCTTGTTTTGAAAGTGCAGCACGTTTTCGCGCCACTGCGCTACGCTTAAACACCGGAGATCGGGGGAGGACAAATAGAGTTTTATTAATTTCCAATGGAAAAAAAATGCCACTGGCCTTATATTTGGCCATTTGCATGCTTCTTCAACTAAATTCATCCTTTATTTGCAGCTGTCATTGCTCCGTTTAGCTACTTGCAGAACGTTACTCGGTTAACATCCGTGTACATTTCTGCACATAACTCTACTCTTGCACGGACAGCTTACTGTTTCATGTATCGCAAATTTACATCATTTGCATAGCTTTCACCTACAAGTGGGGTAATTTGCATATCCTAACATTGTCCGTGCAACGTTCGTTTTAGGGGCTGTCTTACACTCCCCTACAGGATATTGCTGAATAGCTCGGCAGACATCTTGCCTTGCTCTACTCTTACTCTACTCGTACATGCCAGCCAAGGCTTCATGACTCCTGGCCTAAGCTTTGCTGTGTGCTAATATGTCTATTTGTGGAGTAAGCATGGCTATAGGTATGTTCTGACCTGCTACGTCTGACATTTCTACAGAGCAGCTCCCACTTTCATCATTTGTAAAGGTGACAGCCCTATAGGTACTATATATACAGCTGTGACATTTGACAAGTGAACACATACATGCGGTTAATACTAAACTGACTACTTCAGTGCTTTTCATACCCTCTGATTTTTCTTGTAGTAGTATAGTCGATAATACTGTTTTCTATAACATGTATCTGTGTCTGATACAAGATATATCATTTTATTACACCACTACACACAATATATGAAGAAATCACAGGCCAGATGCCATTCCATTCCTTTTGCAGGACACACCCGCCCAGAGTGTTGTGTTCCTCACAAAAGCCAACAGGTGCTAATCAAAACATATTATGCTATCATCTACCTTATGTGTTTGCCGGTATTTGCGCTTTCCGTCAGTGGCAGAACTCACTTGCGAGTGTGGGGGACTGAACACTGTATCGGGGACACTGCATAACACCCTGAGGGACACATTTATTTTGTTTCTATTAACCTTCCACATTGACTATCACAGGGCATAAGTATTCATTCACATTTATCGAGGTACATGCTTTTGACTTATACATGTTTTGTCATTTGGCATCACGTCTTTCTTCACACCAGTCCACCTAATATCACTAGTTCTGTACATTTATTTAGGACAGGGTTACCTTCATACCTCTCAACTGTACACATTTTGGGTAAATGTCCCGAACTTAGACTTATAATTTTGTTCCTTTTTTGATAATATTGTGCCTTTCTCGTAAATTAGTGGTAAGTAATTAAGGACTGTGAAGTTAGATAATAATGACAGACATTAGTATTTTATAATTAATAACCCTCAAAACATCCATACTAATGAATAATCCATTATTCTATCAATGTTCTAACTTTGTAAGAGGAATATTTAAAATAGTCCCTATTTGTACTTATTTTAATATGCCTTTGTCCAGATGTCTTATTCTGAAAGGTTGAGAGGTATGGTTACCATCTTAGTCATATGCATGTACATCCATGATAATCGCTTACATGACACTGATATAAGTCCCTACATCTTCCCCAATGGCTTACACAATATCCAGTAGATGGGTTTTTCATTTTTGGAAGATATAGGTGTGTGCTATACCCACATAGGAATATTAATCACTCCCATGGGGTGGACCTAATAAATCTGTGCCAACCAACACCTAGGCACCTAGGCCCATTATTGCATACCCATGATTGCCATACCTGACACCCCTCCACAGTAGTCATGAGACATATTTAATGTGAGCGATAATAAAGTATGAAGACACTTCTAAGCACTATCCACTCTCCGCTTATCGGGACATATGTCATACATTATGTCAACCCATGTGTTATTACCCTTGCACAAGCTACTGTTTCATGTACAGCTATATTGTAGTTGCAGATGTGACTTCTTTGCATCAATCATTACAGGACGGTGCCTGTAGAGGATCAATTTTTGGGGTCCTGCAAAGGACACCTATATCCATGTTTAAAGAGTAGAACCTGCAGATCTGGCACACTGGTACTTTCCGGGCAATGGTTTGGAAAGCAGCAGTGTATTTACATTTATTGCATGTCTGTATGTCTATCCATAATAGCTATGATGTAACCTATTTATGTACATGTGTTATATCCACAAGGACATATGTTTATATGTTTGTTATGTATATATCAATTAATGTATGTGTGTGTGTGTGTGTGTGTGTGTGTGTGTGTGTATATATATATATATATATATATATATATATATATATATATATATATATATATATATATATATATATATATATATCTGTCTGTACATTCTTTATTTCATATATTTATTTAGTTTAAGTCTGTGGATATATATCTATGCACAAATATATATATCCAAATATAGATATATAAATAACGTGTAGAAAACAGCATTCATTTGCTATGCTGTGAGCGGATTACACACGCGCAGGTGCACTTGCATATCCTTATTGTGGGTTACATATGTTTACTAAGTATTTGTGCTTATGTGGGCTTTATTAATTGTGACGGTACCAGTAAAATATATGTAATCCGGTTAATGGACATATGCGAAACACACGTTCACCTTTACATATTTAAATGTCTTTATAGCACAGACACATTCATTACACTTTAAAATTATATGTGCTGTAGTCGTAGTTGAACAGGGACTGCATTCATGTTGGCCAGATGCTGTAACCACTATACTATTGGTGTTCCGACTCATTTATATGCATACCCATAGTACATAGCTACATTAACATACGCCTCACCGCTTCACTTACAACACAGACATCCTTTCTCCTGCTGGGAAAAATGCGGTACTACATATTACACATTCCCTATTCCCTACTGCTCTGGACCCAAGCTGCATATTTAATCACTCTAAGGATATGCAGAACTCCAAGGCTTATAGTCCTGGCACATACAAGTCTTTGATTGTCAGGGTGTTCATGTGGTGATCTGGGTTTAGGCTTGTCCGCCTGGTGAACGGAACTGCCCTGACCGAGTTCAAATGTCAGACAAAGCACATGGACTGAGTTTGTCCATTTTATAAATTTTTACCTGTGTTTACAGACACAGGTGTTTTGGCACCTGTCAGCAGCTTTTTATGTTGGCATTACATAATATGAGTGGGGGTGGTTACAATACATAATCCACGGTGAGGGGTGTTCCCATTCACATTTGACTATTTCCTGTATTCATTCATATGAGGATTATTATTTTGGACATGAATTAACTACAGGTATACAGTAGTACAGTAAACAAATGTGAAGGTTTGTTACTGTAAATATGTACGGACCTCTGTAATACACTGTTGTTTTCTGGCAAATCAGTAGCTAATCATTAAAGACTGAAGTCAGAACATAATGACAGACAGTTGAGTTTCAGACTTCATACTCTTCAGGAAATTAATGCCAATGTACAAACTGTTATTCTATCAACTTTCTAAGTTTCTAAGAGCAATCTTTACAAATTGTCCCTACTTTTGGGCCTTTGTCCCACTTTTATTCATGGCTTTGTGCAGATATCTTGCTCTCAGAGGTTGACAGGTATGGTCGGTCACACCTACACACACATTAATTGTCCCTCACACAGTAGATCAGGGTTATCCTGTTTACGTCAGTGCCTTCCTCACCCTTATACCATTTGCCACTATGCAAATGTGTGCAATATATTCTCCCGCTCATTCGTGTCGGGACACGTGTGTCACGTGCAGGTGTTTGATCCTGGGTAGTAGGTTATGCATGACCGCTTAGGGCTGGACAGTGTCGTGCCCCTCTAATGCACATTCCAACTTCTGTCCAGATATCTACAAGACTGGACTTTGTGTCTTCCGTTCTAATGTTTACACAGGTTACGTATCCCATAAGGGATATCCAAAAATTGGACCGATCCACAACAAGCGAAATAACGAACATCTTTTTGGAGTTATGAAAATGTGCTGAGGGCTTTACATGCAAGGGATACATAGTGTGCAATCCTGCAACCGCCTAGGGTGACACTACCTACTACATATGTGTAGTGGTCACTATGTGTAGCTGTGGCTGCACCAAACCAGTAGGCCAAGGACGGCTGGATTTGGTGGATGTCCAGGTATGGGAGTGGGTTGTGTGATGTGGAGGGGATGCTGGATAGTCCATTATGCATCCAGGTGTGTTGCATTTGTTATGGCCAGTTCCATCAGGACCAATCTGTGGGTATGTGCCGGTGACATAGCTATACATTTGTATTGCACATTTTAATATTCATATGTTTGCGGGATTGTGTTCTACAGTATGGCCTGTCTGCTTGTATTGCAGCTGTTTATACATGTGTTTGTGTTTCTTTCAGCTTCACCTGCTGCTCCCTCATACACCTCCGGTTCACCTATTCTGCATACAACACAGTATCGCCTTGGAGGATTGTACCATTACCCATCCACCCCACACACACAGATTCCTCACACCCCATACATCACTGCTTTGGTTGTTGGCCCATGACACGGCCAGAGTAACACATTGAATACCCTACATGTGTCAGTTACCTGTATGGTTGTGTGGACTACCCTGCCATGTTTGCTTTCCACATGCTATACCTCACGCACATAGGTACACGCCCATACTTAACTTTCATTACATGGTTGGTATACCCGGGTACTACCCGTTCGACTGTGACACACCCTGACAAGTTCGGCTTGTACTGCTGACTTCCGGATTTTGGCAGCCTGTTGTACTCATTGGTAGGATGCCACCTTTTCCTATGTCCAGGACGGGATATATTCCATACACATATCCGACTGTAGTGGACAACACCTCCCCACAGTCGACGGTAGGGTTGCCACCTTTTCAATTGGCCAAAGTGGGACATTTTTGGTACAAACATCACATTTTACAGGCCGACACATACCCACGGTCAGTACAAAGGATAAAAATTAAAATTCTTGCCTATATAAAAGCTTATTCTTGTAGCATTTTAGTTGCTTATTCTGTTTCTTATAACATTTATGTAATTTAGATACAGAAAAACTGTTTAATGCAACTATTACATAACATATAGGGAATAATTTTGTCCTATACTCTCAGGACATTTGCCATTTTTACAAGTTTTTGTCAGGACACAACTGCCAAAAGAGGGACTGTCGCTCGCAAAGTGGGACAGGTGGTAATCCTAGTCGACAGTACGGATAATACTGTTCCTTTCAGCCTACGTGTCCTTATTGTTGTAGCTGTTTATATGCTCCTTCTGTTTTGTTTACATGCTTATTCTATTTCCCATCACATTTGGTATGTGAAATACGGACATACATTTTGTATGTGACTATTACATGCCTTGTGGGATATGATTCGGACATACGGTCGCTAGATATCTACATTTCTCATGTATTTTGTTATGGACACATCTGCCCAGCTGTGTACCCTCCCTCACATTATGGGTCAGCTGGTGACCCTCACCATTGGGCTGGACATACCTACTGGCGGCTCGCTAACATATGATGTGTTTCACTTCCACTTGGTATAACTATCTACACTGCGTTGGACTACGGCCACACGGTCTTCCATGTCATTTGTTCGCGGGATAGGGACCCGTTATTCCCTACCGTGTATTTGTGTTTGCTTCTTCACTTTGTGTTCACAGGTACTTTCTTGCATGCTTTGCATACGTTTCAGTATCCACAGACACTGACAGATATGATTACTATCTTGCAACTTGTTATATGCAAGCATTTTAGGTTGCACGTTGACAGCTGCCATTTCCACTCCTCCGTGCGGCACTTCGACACGCCCTATGCACTCGCGCTCCTTTCCTGTGCACGTGGCTGTGTCGGCAGCGCGCCTTCATTAATATGCATTTGGCGCTACTGTGCCATCTTCATGCCGCACTGTTGGCGCAAGCCTACCGCCGTACTTACACCGAACTTCATGAATCCAGGGGCATGTCTTTTTTTTCTTTTAACAACTTTGTGTGAATGAAACTGGTTGCACCTTATGGTATCATCAACTCAGAAACATGCTTTTCTTTTCAGAATTTCTGCAACTTCTCCTTTGTAGATATAGAAAAGAGTCAGCTCTATTATTGACCCCTTTTTAACCTTAGCAACAACCATCTTTCATTGCAATGACTCTAACGGACTATAACTAACTGCATGCTTTTATCAAGCCAATGCTTTAAGGATCTTGTGACTCTACGATTTAGTCTAAGTATGTCTACTTTCGTCATTATCCTCATACATTTCAACTGTCCAGATTTTACCTCATATTTTTGGTCTGTTGCTCATAAAGGTTGTGTTTTTCTGACAAATCATTAAGGATTAAAGTTAGTAAATAATGACAGACATTTCAGTGTCAGCCTTCATGTCCTTCAGAAAATGCAATTTTTTTTTTTATTTTAGAGGAGCAATAATAAAAATCCATCCCTATTTTTGGTCCTTTGTCCCTCATTATTGCTGGCTTTGTCCCGACTTCTTGTGCTAAGAGGTTGAGCGGTATGATTATCATTTCACAGGGTTGTCTTTTGAAATACCTTGCTTAGGATGTAGTAAGTCTTATCTTCTGTCATTTGTTGTCTACTATCCCTGTTACCCTGTCTGACTAGGGTCCTACTCATATTCCACTAATATATCTTTCTTACCTCCGCTCTTCGTTTCTTTGTGGCATGCTCACCCTCACTATCATCCTTCACACTGTTTAACAGTCAGTCTGCAGCCTTACATTTCCATTTCTGAATGTCAGTGTATCCAGGATCTCTCTTTGGTCATTTCCTCTTTTCAAAATTCTCTTTAACTTTGTTATTATGCATCTTTATATGATGCATTTCTCATTCCCTGGCAACTTCTACTCAGCTCAGACTAGAAATCTGACACAAATGCTTGGTAATGGTGTACTTGTAGTGGAACATTCTATACCAATACTTGTAATGCATGTATAACATTTCATTATTAACTGATAATTATTTGTATATGCATCACTGAAAAATGTAAGTTATATAAAATATTTCTCTAAATTGTCTTTATATGTATTTATTTGTAGATAATTTTGTGGTTTGGGTTTATAAGTTGGAAGATGTTTCCCTGTAGGGACAATTAACTGTAGATGTGGCTGAAATGCAGTTCT